>NC_046968.1:7995123-8122623 GCF_009769545.1 Cyclopterus lumpus | reverse complement strand
TCAGCCTTCAGTTGAATAAGAGCTTTGCATTGTTTGGTTAGGTACCACCTATGTGCGCTTCTCTGGGCTAATTGCCGACATTTTTCAGTATGCCTGTAAACATTACACACTCAAGGATGTTCTGCTCGACACTTAAGCTGTTTGCAGACGGGTAATAAAGTGTGCTAAGCTCATTTGAGCCGTGCCTTTTAAATGTTCCGCTCTGTGCCAGGGGAGCGCTACATCTGCATCACTGCTCATGTGAGACATGTTCTTGTGTGGAGCCAGAAATCACTGCTTAGTCTTCACATCAGATCAGGTTGTCCCTGTACGCCTGGAAGATACATCAGAGCCTGTTCTACAGATGGATGGATGGATGGATTGATTCACATTGTAATTTGAATAAATACATGTATACAGCAGCTTTAGCTAATGAAAGAATAGGTTACATTTGCAGGTCTTTCTTGAAACAAGTCAGGTTTCACCTGAGTCATTCTTCCTGCTCTACTAGCCATTAAGAGGCAAAACATCCAATCTGGTCTGTGCACAAATACTTTCCAAAGCTTATGTGAGGTGAACATGAAGCTTCAGCCATCTGAGTCATATAAATCAAGGTGGAACTTTGCATTAAAAAGACCAAAAAAGATACAAACTTCCTTTGTCTAATTCAGAAAGCCTCATTTCAAGATCAGAAATTGTTGGACTACATTTTAGAACGAGGACGAGGACTTTATATTTTGTCTCCCATCTCAATAGAATATAGATAGTGTGTATCAAGTGGACGTCACCCTTTGGTCTGTGTACACTCAGGTTTTGAAGCCTTGAGTTTGGCATTTTGGCCTTTGTCACCAAAAGTGACACATGAGGGTGGAGCTTACTACAGCTGAGCGCTGATTAAGTAATGTGTAGGCGATATTTCATAAACTGAAACAAAAACACTGTGGTTATGGTTCTAAGATGAAATCACAGACAGCTCCGAGACCGGAAAACACCTTGGTAGCGACCTGTCAATCACAAGGTAGCCCTGCCATAAAGCATACCGTGCATTATTGTCTATTGTTGTCCTCTAAATTTAACCATAATTCATGAATGAACATCATGCTGTATTGAAGAAACTAGCAATTGAGACTTATGTTCATAATGTTTACTGAGGTAAGAAATCAATTAGGGTCATTTTTTCATAGACCTCTAAACAAACAGACTTCTTTTTGCAACCAGAGTCGTCGCATCTTGATGGCCAAAATCTAGGTTAATTTTGCATTGTCTGAATTAAAAGCATGTCAGAAGGCCCGTATAAACAGAACAAATGATTTTAGCAAGCAAAACCTGCTCCAATGCGCACATGGACATTATTAGAGAAAGAAATAGTCCATTTAAAAACAAATCATCTATGGATGATGGAACTACACATCATTTTTGGACACTAGATTTACATTACAGTATTGGTTAGACATAAAATGAAGACATAATTGCAGAGGAGAATGGATAAATAGTTTTCAGATGAAAGGGGCCCCCTGACATCACTTTTTAATTGCACTTTAGTGTCATTTTTCAATGACCCAGGCGTAAGCAACAAATCTACTTGGTCATGTTTAGGAAAAGATCATGATTTGTGTGAAAATGTTAGTTTTTTTATGTAAGTTAGGTCACGTACGTAAGAATAAGTCAACGTTGACTTTTCATTTCACCCGGGACACGAATAGCCTCCTGGCAAAAAGTCCTGTGTTTGTTTGACCCATCCATCCACCTGAACCTCACCTGACATTCCCTTTTAGTCCCGTCCTAATTGCCTCGGCCACCAGAGGCGGCCCTTCGCGAGCAAAACTGACCTCAGAGGGGCACGTGGAGCGTCGTGGTTTTAACTTTTTTAGCAAGTGACTGCTTGCTGAAAACCCACACATGCTCCTTTATTGCTTTAATCACACTCAAAGAGCAGACTACCGAAGTCATTAAAGAGCCAATAATATCAGTCATCCCAAAGGAGGGCGCAGTAGTTTGTTTGGACCAGTTTATCTACTGACTCAGACAACACACACTTTAATATAACAAGAAACCTGCTTTACGTGTCACTGATAATGTGATTAAGTAGTAGTATTTGTGTGTTTCTGCAATCAGCTTTGGATACATAAAAAAGCTTGGTAGGAAGAAATGAGCTACCTTGTACTGTTAAACACTTACAAAATAAAATTAAAAAGATACCATTCGGTGCTCTCAAAGCCTACGTGACCCTCGCCCGGTGCCAGAGTGAAGATTAATGGACTTCTTTCTGGGGTGATCACCCCAGAAAGAAGTTGGCTCCAGGTCAGCTTGCTTAGCTCGGCCCTCTTCTCCTCTACTCTTCTGTTTCTTTGAGCCTCATGCTTTTATTGGGGTGAGTCGATATTGCATGTGAACTCGTGACCGGCGTCCGACACAATCTGTGAACCCTACAGTGCATCGAAACGCGGCTGCTTTGGAGCCGGCACAGTTTCGATTAGTGCCAGCATCTCCTGGTCAATACTTCTCACTGTCATTTCTCCGTATTCACTTGTTTAATGCCAGCATCCCGCTCACATGTAGGTCACAGCGGCATCAATTCCCTCACAGGGCAGAAATGAATTACAATGATTGAATTTGTTAAATCTGTTGGCTCTGGATATTTGGATGAGCCTCTGATGACTCATAAAGAGTGTTTAACTCAAGACACTGAATTTACATAATTTGTTTAATGCAGTGTGAGGTTGAGTCAGCAGCGTCTGTATGTCGTCTTGCATATGAAGGCAACTGGAACATCACTCGTGGATACCAACTACAGCCGGCCACTGCTCACAGTCCTCGTGCCACAGGAACATCATTACTCTGAGTGGACAGAGATCAGAAACGGGTTCTCGGGTTACTGGTGACCGCACTGCATGGCTACGTGAAACGGGGAGCATTGGAGCAATTTATCACAAAATCACTTATTGGGATTCTCTTCAGCTTGCTGAATTACTTTTTGTCGCGGCATTCAAATGTATTTTTTTTCTATTTTGTACTTTTATTTTAAGTTCAGTTTCCACTGAGGCGCCTTATTACTCAGATAAACATTCAAAAAGTGTTTTGCACAAATTGAGCCATTTACACTGGAAGCATTTGAAGGGGTAAACGAAAATGACCAATGTTGTTTGTTTTTAGCTATGCATGCTAATCACCCCAAGGGAAGTTAATGTCAGTAAGCCAGCCACTTGACAGACAATATTTCAACAGCTACGGGATGCATAGCCATGTGGTATGCAGATGTTGGATAGACATGCATGTTACCCAGAGGATGGAGCACAGTGACTTGTGTGATCCCCTGACTTTTCTTCTCCTTTCTAGACATCCGACCATTTCAAGCGCTTTACAATATATGTCAACCATCACCCATTCACACACACACATTCATACACTACCTCACTACATCAGGATCTACATCTGATCTTGCCACATTCGTAGAGGATGCATCCTAATGACTTTGGTAATCTTGATCTTGAGGTTGACTGTTGGATGGATCGCTATACATTTGGTACATTTGGTCATCCCCCCTTCAGATACACCAGGTGACGTCAAAGCGAGCGTGTCTTAAACTTGCATTCTCTCTATTTTGTTTTTGTTTCTGTCCTCTAAAGAGCCACCGGTGATGCTCAGAGAAATACCATTTAAAATGCAATACAAACAAACAAAGAGTTGTGCTCTTAAAAGATGAATCACGATTTCACGGACACATGACTCGCATTCGTCTCTTGTGACGCGCCCCTCTGTGCAGCTCGCCCGCATTGAACCATGGGCTGAATATGAACATCTCCATCAAAAAGCTCTCTCCCTTACATCTTGCTCACTGCATCCCCACAACTGAATCTCAACCATGGAAATATATATCTGTTATGGTGTTGGCACGGTAACATATACATGATATTTGGAGGACAGCCTAATTGAATGGCAGCTTTGATGTTGCAACTGCTGGAGAGAATTCGTCGCATACTCAAGCCACTAATTTAATTACGTTGAATCAAAGGGCTATTGCCTTGGAGTTATTTTAGAGGAAACAAGTCCTTCTCTAAAGTCCGTTCTTGAGTATCAGCAGGCAAACACAAAGATGTGCTCCTGTGAAGATGAGGATTTGTTTGATAAATGATTAAATATTGCCTTTTTATTACTATTTCTAACGAGCTTGAGAACATGACATAATCTCTTTTTAAAGCCCTTCCTAAAGAATATCTTTTTTCAGGAGTCTCAGAATAAGTTGGCCAGTAACAGACAACAGACAACTTCCTGCCGCACAGCAATAAAAAAAGTGGCAGAAGACGGACGGATTAAAGGACTTGAGAACGAGGAGGACGTTAAATAAAACATTAATATAAACATTCAAATATACATTTGGTGATCAATCGCTGTGCATTCCAGTCTGTTTGGGGTATGATAAACTACCAGCTTTCCTCTACTCCACTATTCATAACCATTGCATATTATAGCTCTCAGCACATTGCAATGGTTGAGTGTGCTGCGATGTACTTAAAGTGAGTGGAATGAAAAGTGTCAGTATGATATGTGAATGAAAGGACTCTAAACAATTTCCCAGTGGCTGTAAGAGAAAGCAGAGAGTGTTGAGATGTTGGAAAGTTGTCCAAAGTTCGTGTAATAACAGCGCGGTGATATATGTGTGTGATAGTTACAGGTTTACAGTTTGCTTTTGGGAAGAATGTGTTGCAATACCACAACCAATAAACCCTCCGCCACTTTTATGCAGCCTCCACTTTTATTTTTCTCCCGTTCCTGCAGAGCTGCATTCAAGGTGAGGAAGTGGATGGTTTCACCCGCCGACACCGCGTGGCCTTCCTTTACAGACAGGATTTCTCAGCATTGTGTCACGTATACTTTTATGTTTAACCTTGAGACACCGGAGACCGGTTTGCGAAAGTCGGTCGACTGACATTTAGAGCTCTTTTTCTTTTCTTTTTTTTTTTCCTAACTAAGATGTTTTCATTCCTCAGGCAACCAGTTATGACTCACTTCCAAATAGTGTGAGATTCGGTACAGTATCTATGTATGTGAGCTGTCAAATTAAATGCGGATTTAGTGGAACATCTTATAAAATAATTTTAAAAAACAACCGTCCGCAATTCTCCTCTTCGAGCCTCATTTCAAACGACTTCCTGCTTCTCATTTTTGTGCAAATTATTTATTTTTTGCTCTGCGCTGAAAGATCTCAGTGGAAATTCTCTGTGCATCCAACAGCTCAGAAAGAAAGTTCAGAAAAATTAGAAGTTGGTGGGTGCTTTTCATGTTTTGTGATTTGTCAGCTTGGGAAATATGCTTAGTGTCTCGAGGATTTATTTTACATTACATACTGTAAGATATTTAACAGTGAGGATTGGGGGGGTGGACCATGCATTTAGATTGCAGTTTTAAAGTATCCAGAGAGCTGTTATTTGTACCGGTGTACTAGTTGTGACATTTCGGCAGTGCTCTTTGCGAAGAGCAACCTGAGAAAAGCCAGACCCGCAGTGCTTCCGGCGTAAACCCGCCGTCTCCTTGTGTTCAGTCGGCCCGGCTCTGCCTCAACGCCTCCGTCCTGCGGTCCTGAAGAAATGCTCCGGGGGAGTGCACTCACTGCCGGTTCCTTTTGGACAACAGAAATAACATTTCCAGCATGTCTTTTTCACCTTTGGCACGCGAAGGAACTATTGGCTGCAGCCTTGCAAGATAATTGTGTCTGCAGTCGAAAGCGGGCGCGGGTGGAGGAGAGCGGGGGTGGGGGAGTTCTCCGAGCTGTTTTTGGCCTCCCAGACGTCGCTGTAAGCCAGCCCGATCAGCTGTAATGGTTTTCGTGCTTGCCTGGCTGCCCTTGGCATTAGACGCAGACCTTTATTACCCCGCAGGAAGCCGGTTCATTACGGCCCCGCTTCTCTCCGCCCCAAACTTTTTCTTCTCTCCCCGCGCTTATTACCCAAGATTACCAAAAGAGAGTTCAAGGGCTGAACCATTCTGATGATGTAACATTTCTTAAATGAGCCGGGGACGCCACTCAGGCACATCTGGAAAGAAACAATATTGACTTGTATTTCCAGGGTTGGGTGGCTGCGAATGAATTGAAAATGTGTGTTGTTGTTTTTTGTTCTCGTTGTTGTTTTTGTTTTATTAATGAAAAAGACTTCAGGGACAATTTGTTATGTGCGCAGCTGCAGGTAACTGGACCCAAACGCCGTCAACACTGGAAAAGGCAACTTTATTGCTCAACAGGATTCAAAAAAAACAAAACAGGCTCACACACATGATCTTCAATGATCTAGACAAGATGAACCGACAAAGGGGAATGACATGAACAGGACTTAAATACAGAGGGCTGGTGCAGGTGATTGGACACAGGAGGAAACAATCAGGGACAGGCCAGACAATCACAGGGACAGGAAGTGCAGAGAAACAGAGGACACGAGAGACAAGGACTTCAAAATAAAACAGGAAACAGGACACAACACTACAGATCCTGACACAATTCATGCTGACAATCGCCTCGGATTAATTGGAACTTGGGTACAAAGTGTGTGGAAGAGATCAATGGTGTCCGGCGACGTCATCGCTGTAGCCATGGGTTACCGCTGCTGTTATTTCTGTGTAACTATTTTTGTAAAAACATTAATAATATGTGTTGTCTGTTGCTCAGTGAGTCATCGTAGGCGGTGTGTCACTGTTGAAGAATCACCGAGCCAGGATCATAAGAGAATGACTAAAGATAGAACATTAGGAGCATCTTGCTAACAAGATAACAACTGATTTCACTGACATTTTAAAGGCATCAAAGACCGCCTGGCAAAGTGCAGCACAATGCAGAAGAGAAGTGATAACACACACACAGAGAGATAGATAGATAGATGTTTTAGCTACCGCAGCATTTACATGCAGGTAAGCAATTAAATATAGAAAATGCAGAATATAAACAAAAATTGAATAATAAGAAAAATGCACAACATATACAAACAAATTATAATATAAAATTAAATATGATCATTATTTTTTGCATATATTGAATATACATCATTTTGGAAAATGATACTTGCTATGAAATCACAAACAATTTAATTAATTCATTATTATTATTAATTTATTTCTAAAGTTGAAAGGGAATACAATGTTATTTATACTCTAAGCACCAAGTAAAAGGTCAATTTAGTGTGATGTAAAAAAAAAAAGTCAAAATCCAGCCACCATGCTCCTCGGCTGTATTCATGCAAAGTACAACAAATATTTGATAAATATTCAGCCGGAAGGTATGATGTAGTAATCAGAGAGAGCGAATCTCACACTTGCTTGTTGCCGTCTGCTCTCGCAGCCTCTGATTAAGACAGATAAGGAACTGGGGGTCCTGCGACCCACGCTAACAGGATTTCCAGTCAAGCTTGCTAAACGGAGAAAAAAAGACCTTGCGAGGCTGGACAGACCCGCTACAGGGGAGAGCGGCTCAAGCTCATCACATTTTTCAGAAACCCACAATCTGAGCAGTTTTTTGGTCGGCATTGCTTTGCGGCACTGTGTTTGGAGATTGCTGCTGCAAATGCAGAAAAAGAGGAAGTTAAGCCTGCGGCAATACAAACAGAGTTGACAGCCATGGAATGTCTTGTTTGAACTGTGTGTGAAACAGTGTGGTTAACGTGTGTGTGTGCGTGTGTGTGTGTATTAACCTTTGCGTATCCAGATAATGTCAGGCGATACGAACACTTCAAATTTGTACTCTCAGATACACTCACTCTTCTACAGCAGCTTTAACTTAAGGCCAGCTGCATCCTCAATACAGACAGAGGCACCTTTGGCATGTTCTCGGCTTTTGTCCAATACGTCACACGTATTACATTTAAAGTCGCGTGGGAGCAAAAATAGGCAATCCGAAACCAATCACATAACACTGGTCACACCACAGGTGGTGCAGAGAGTTTGATTAGTGCCAGCCTGCACACACAGAGCTGTGATTAAAGATGCAGTACGTTCAAACATTTTTGCCAAAAACAAAACATAAAATTGACACTTTGCTTCGCCCTGACCCCGGCTGCTTCTCTGCCAAGCTGTCCGAGCCACTGTGGAGCCCACACTGTCACTAACTGCAGTGAATAAATATTATAATTCTTTTGCGAAAACAAAGAGGTTATTTCAGAGAGCAGTAGGCAGAATGGTTTACAATATAAATTTTTTGAGGATATATCCAGGATATAAAACTGGTTAGGCAGCAAAAACAACTTAAAAAAGCTAAGGATAGAAGCTGAAGCTACAGATCACAGTGTTAAAGTGAACCACCACATAATCTGGAGATCGAGACAGAAGACAAAGAAACAGAGGAACAACAGTGTTTCTGTGAAGCCCAGTTAGGTCTTTCTTCACTGTTACAATCATTAAAAAGTAAACGCAACATGTGTCGACATTCAGTATGACTTCGGAGGCGAGTCTAGCCTAACAGTCTTTAATGCTAACATACTCTGCTAATGTTAGCTCCATAGGTTTATACGTAGAAACGTATATATTTCCTTCCAATCTCCACAGGTAAGAAGTATCACTGTTCGACAACGTTTCACTACGACTAGCTCGAAAACCACACAGCCAAGAGTTTGAACGAGAGTTTAAGGTTTCACAAAACGATAGTCGATTACATTTTGCTTGGATTTTACTTCTGTCTTATGTATTTATTAATTAATTTTATTAATTTCCACGATACTGCTTCTCTAAGCTAACAGCTAATAGATGCTAACTTGTTCACATTAGTATAGTGACACCATTCATGTCAATGTTGTTTCCTGCTCTGTTGTACGTATATGTTTGAGTGTCTTCTTCTGAAAGTTTCAAGGCCAGCTGGGAAACGGAAATTATTAAAATACCGGATGACCTATGGAAAGAGTGAACCCCATAAATGCTCAAACCATGCCAGACACGTCTTATACAATTTAAAATTAGGGCTGGGCAAGTTAACGCGTTATTAATACGTTAACGCAGCAATCCATTAACGCCGACAATAATTACATCATGCGTTAACAGTATTTTTTTTTGCACTGGGAGGGGCTTAATACTGCTGCACACATTGACTGAGAACATGGAGAAATGCACTTTTAAATGGACATTTTCATTTAAAATCTTTGATAGTTGATAAAAGCAAAGTTATTTGTAACCACTCAAACTGGAGTTATCTCATCACCGGAGTACTACGAGCATGAAGTACCACAAGCATGAAGTACGTCTTAAAGCCGTTACACAACACTGATGCCAACAAGCTAACAAACAACCAGTGGAGCGAAACTTTGTCAGACTACTTTGGATGCGCCGTGCGGGAGAACTGTCAATAAACCAACGCAATAACAATGAACACATGGCTCGGCCAAGTGGAGAGCAGCGGACTGCAGGCTGCTTCCTGTAGAGGAAGATGTCGGTCTGAGGAGCGTCCTGAGAATCACAACGAAAGACGGCGCCGCGCGTATGAGACGTATCAAGACGCACCGTCGTCAGGAGAATACACAACTTGTATTCAACGGAGTGGACTACACACGTGACAGTTACAACGTGCACCAACGGTTGCTCTCACTGGAGACGACTGGACATCGCTGGGTACCACAGTTATCTCAGAGTCACAGTTCATTATATTAATGAACTGGGTGCTGTATTCACGTGCTTTGACTGTCATGGCAACAGAAGAAAGCAGAAACGTGGACAGAACATTGTAATCATGTTGCACAGGAGTGGGACATCTCCAATAAAGTCAGCACACTTAGTGGTGCATGAAATATGATTGCAGTGCGTTTGACAAAGTCCTGAACAAATGCAGAAAGGTTGTGGGCCACTTAAACTCACTGTGGGTACCTGCTCAACCTGCATTTATCTTTCTTTGACTGAGATTCTCTAAAAGAAATCCACAGGCTGTAAAGGCTAAAAGGTCTCCTGCACAGTAAATTACAGCTGTACTTTCTTTAGTGCTCGACCACTTCACTCTAGGGACCCTAACTACTGAACATACACTGTAATGCTGTTCCCTGATAAAAGACACATGTTTCTTCTGGTACCTGTTCAGAAAAAAAAGAAAACTGATTTATTTAATAATACTGTATGTTAACTTGATGTTGCTCTGAGAGTGCCTGTTATATTGTTCTGATAACATTACTTTAAAGTAAAAAGCGTGTAATACACTAGTTTTTAATTCATTATTGAATTTTGCGCATAATGCGATTAATCACTGTTAATCACAGAAAAATCATGCAATTAATCGATTAAATTTGTTCATCTTTGCCCAGCACTAGTTAAAATATGACATAGACTGCATTAGTCCAAGGTAAAAAATACATAGTATATATCCAAATGTTGTCACCCATATGAGATGAATGTCTTTCCTCTGAGGCGACTCTCTCATAGTGTTATGCCCAAGTTTGAGTCCTTCTAGTTTTATATGTTCACTCTTGTAAAACCAGAATCTTTGTTAGCTGTCCTTAGTGTCTCTGAAGCATTAAAAAGACTCACCAACACCCCAAAAGATTCCTCTATTCCTGGAATGATATTTAATTTGTCTCCTTTAATTTTTTTTTACTTGATTTTATTTGATTATTTATTTATTTGATATTAAGATTTTTCATTTCTTTTATTCCAAAATAAACAGCAATCCTGTAACTATTATATTATCCATTTTACATTTGCGAATGCAAATTAGATTTGTAGAAACATTTTGTGTAAATAAGCATTGAGACAATGAGCTGAACCTATAATCCTTGGCTCAATAAAAGACAACAGATATCTACTAATCGTGTATACTTCAACTGCGTTAATGTGTTGGGCAATCTATGTTACCATAATAATTTAGCACTGAAATCTGGTCTTTTGTTTGAATTAAATTGTCATTTCAGTGCAGCTGTTCTCTTTTAAGGGCTTATGGCGTAGCTAGGGAGTTGATGTTTGCCTCCTTGAAAAATTGAACTACTATTTAATATAATTGAATTGCAATACGGCCTGATCAGGTAGAATGCAGCCGCCTAGTGTTGCCGTGGTGATATTAGCAGATGAAATCAAACGCTCAATTATAAATCAAAACCTATTCCAGCCGTTATCTACAGCCAAACGGCGCCTTGATAATTTCCCCAGCATTAAAACACATTCCAACCAAACAGGGTGGGTCACTCTGACAGACGGGCAGTTTGCTCATCTGCCATGATGACCACGGAGGGCTTCATTATTCCAATGCCGTTAACAGGGCTATTGCACAATGAGATGTGAGGTAACCTCTCGCCGCTATATTGGCTGGGTTTTTAAGTTTCTTGATGAAAAAGTTTCCGCGAGCAACTTGTTTGCGACTGTCATACGAGGTCAAGTGGAATGCGCAGCATAGAAAACTGAGCATAGGCTAATTGGACAGTCCAGATTGATGGCATGGACTTTAACCATAAGAAATAATTGCTTGTCGCTTCTAAATTGATTAATGAAAGGCCTCAGAGGAAATATAAATGTTTTTTTTCCTGCCTTTCTTTACTGATTACAACGTGAAGGCGTCATTTAATTGGGCTTTCACAAGAGAGGAGAAAGATGAAATCTCTGAACTACTTCACCAGAAGTGCATAATGTGACATGCCAAAACACTTGATGATTGATGAACAATTCATTAGTGATTGTGAGAAATTAGATCAAAAGACATTCATGGGAGATATATAATATATACTCATATTTTTCTTAACTAGGAAACATGCAATGAGTTAAAGGGTAAAGGAAATAGAAAAGGGGGAAGATTCTTTCATAAATCGTTGCTTTTTGGACCAGAATAACTTCCCGGCAGTTGCGGCAGAGGGGGCCTTGAAAGGCGAGGCCGATTTCTCCTCGTGCCTCCTGGTTAGCCCGGCCTTGAGCTGCCTGAGGCGCCGCCTCGTGCTTTCTGCGACCCATTTTCAGCGATAAAGCTGCCGATGTGTATTAAACGACATAGGTCTTCATAAGTGTCATTGTCTCAGTGGTCTGACGAAGAATAATATCTGCACTCCCTTCACCAGCTGCGGCTTACTCCTTTTATCGCTGCAGGGATACTCTGAGTCGTACAGGGCTCGGAATAAAAACCAATAGATCCCACATGTGGAGGAAAAGAAAATGGATTTAGCTGTCTATGGAAGTGTCTCGGGGTCAAGGCAAGTGCATTTGCGCACACCTGTACATATTCATCTGTTTGGAATGTCCCTTAGGGAAATAAAAAGTGCATCCAGTCGAGGTCTGAGTGGAGCTAAGAAGCAGATGCTTTCTTGTATGCAGCACGTCAGTGGGATGGAATAAAAGGACTTAATTCTCACAGTCATACGATTTGAGGTCCTCTTACACTTGTCTGTTTCTTTCATTCTCATATACTTATTAACGCATGGGCTGGTAATCCTGAGAAACTGGCAAGGTTACGCTATTCTATCAAAATAATCTAACTGGAAAAAATCCAGCGTGGCGTTGCCGTCTATTTTCCAATAAGAACAGCAAGCAGCACGAGCTCCAAACGTTACTAAACCTTGCAAGAAAGTGGCCCCGTCGGTAATACCGACAGACCGTCAATTCAGGCCTCCCTCCGAAGCCACTCGCCCTGAATTATCATTTTGAACTTAAAAATATCACAAGGAACGTTAACTCACAGCGGTCCAGCTCGCAGCTTGTGGACGACTCCGGTGATGAACAATTGGAAGGTAAGGAAGGTAATTGTTGATCGGACTTATTACAGAATTAATTTAATTTTTTTGTTAGAGCATTTGATTTATATGTATCTGTAGAAGATTAGCAATCCTGCCTGTATCTGTAGAAGATTACCAATCCTGCCTTTAATACACCATTATACATTTCCACGCAAAGACTTGAACACCTTGGCTAGCCTGTCGGTTAAAATTAACATAAAGTTTTTAGCTGAGAGTAGAATGGAATTACAGAGCTTCACGACATGAGTTTGCTGTAAAGAAGCATTTCTAAATTGATACTCTGCGTTGTGGAGAAGCTAATGGACGCTGGAGTAGTTACGTCGCAATCCCCTTCACGTAATGCTGTGTCGGGGGAATCAAAACAATATTTATATTCAAAGTGTGGTGCTGCGTTGGGTGCCATTTCATCAGAAAATGTTCTGAGTGCAATTCCACACACTTACAGCAGTATGGACACTAACTGTTGTAATCACAGTCCTCGTACACTGTCCCCAAGACAAACCGGAGTTCTACCATTTAGTAAAAATCAAGCAGGTGCCAAAGGGAAAAGCGCTCTTATAATTGTAACTTTTAACCCATTCAGTGATTGCAATGCAAAGGTATCGCTCAAGTCTAAAGGTGCAATTGCTTTTTTGTCCTGTTACATTGCCCAGTTTCTTGCCGTCACTATGCAACCAAAGGCCTGCACGCTGTGATCACGATGATGATGAAATTCCAATAATTTAGCAGCGAGGCTTACTGCTCATTTGCCTCTCAGTTTGACCTCACGTTGTGACGTCCTTGGATGGAAACGGTGAAGCAGGTCCTGGGGAGCTGATTGGTTAACATTTATGATTAAGAAGTAACATCCTTTTTCATCTCAGTTAAGATGATGTCATCGGTGAGGTAAAATAAGGGGCTTCATATCAGCCAGTGTTAGGGAGCTGAGCCGGTTGGAGCTCCAACAGAGACCAGACCAGAGGCTGTCGTCTACAGAGTCCGGTCTGGGGGCACCCTGCGCGGATAGCAACGGAGGTGCCTACTGGCTCTGGGGTAGAATCAGGGAGGAGGGTGGGATAGTTTAGAAAAACATATAATCCAATGATTTTTGACCAGGTTCCATCAGAGGCCGTTCACATGTTGTGTCTAAAACGGGAGATGTGCCTGTTATCCCAGACTTTTTAAAATCATTGTGCTCGTTTGAGGGTCTTGTTCATTAAATTGCTCATTGCAATAGAAAACACGTCATTTTTGTTTCTTGGAAACCTCAAAAAAAAACACAAAACTGAATTCTGACGCATTACTCTGAATGAATGAAATGATGAATGATGGCACGATACACAGCTCCCTAACTAGAAAGTGGGGCTGGGTTGATATTATCGGTTAGTCGGATGGCTGTTGGCAGGTTAGCTGTGCTGCTGATCGACCCCAGTTAGAAGGGAGATCGCTCTGTTTTTATTGTGTGATCTGTTACATTGTATGTCTTGTTTGCAACCGACAGAACATCCCTGAGGAGATGCTAAAGTCAACCTTAAACCTCAACTCTCGGGTCAGCCGACGTGAATACAAAAGAACGCATCGATTTGATTTGAGTGTGCTAAATTTGACCTGCACAACTACTGTTGAAGGGTGGTGCACTTGAACAATACTACACTGCAGATTAGCCTGAGCAATCACAACTAAAGGTGACTGGGCTGTGCATCATTTGAGTGTGCCATCATTGTTGCTGTCTTCAATTGACACGATGAAGCCAGGAGCATCCTCAAGCCGGTGGGGATGGTGGAGATTGCGTGTTCTTGGAGAGGCATGTCATGAGCATGTGTTGAGGAAATGGAAGGATGTGTCTCACAGCCTGTCGTGTGTTGTAAATCTAGAGAGAGGCCCTTTAGACCTGCTTGATGGCAGGGTGCTGAGCGTGGTTGAGGTCTGGGGAATAGAGACACACACACTGTATTAAGTTGATCTAAACAAGCCCAACGTCACTTGCGCTCGCACTCAGTCGATATAGACGGAGGCCGGGCTGCTCCTGTGATATTTCGGGTTTGTGTCCTTCACCATTGTTTTCAAGCTGACCGCCATCTGTCACGGTAGAAAAAAAGCTTTTAGGGCTAAATGACAGAAACACTGTTGCATGTCAGCGGCATATCTGCTTTGCTTTTAATCCGCTTCATTACAGACGAGGCTGCTGAAAGAGAGATCTACTCTAGTCTAATCCCAGATTTTCTACACATTTGACACCCAAACAACAGTGCTTAAAAAACCCTAAACCTTTTTTTTCTTCTAGTTGCTGTAATACTTTAATAAATGTAGATAATGTTTGTGTCATTGAAATGTCAATACGTGAGGAGGGATAGGTCCACTTACATGTCCTGTGCCCTGGCTTTGACTTGACAGGGTCAGCCTGCTTTGGCTTTGTCTTCTCTTGGGACATCATTAAATTTCTGCTTCCAGCACCTGAACCTCTTTTAGGCATCTGATCACGTTCCTCTCTGTCTCCCTGAGCTATAATATGTCCTCTTTCTATGCCCTGCCTCAATTTTTAAAATATGAAACTTTCTCTTTTTATTCAGCCATCTGTGGAGTGTTGGATTCTCACAGCGTTTGGCCCAGATTGTGCAACTTAAGGACAGCTACATTAAACAATCATCATGATGTAGTAGTCTGCTCTACAAAGCCCAAACAGGCACATTTTAAAAAGTGGTCAAGGTCAAGACAAGTATCTGGGATTCATTTGAATGAAAAATATAGCTATTGAACACCATGTCCTTGCATTTAAGTAGTCTTTTTAAAGAGAAAAGAAAAAGTAGAAAAAAGGGTGTTTATTCTTTGCAACCCACAATGTTAATCTGCTAGGTTTAACATTTTAATGGTACACTGCGAGCCACTTCTGACTTCCACACCAAACACATAGTTTTGTACTCTAGCGAGGCTCTAAAACATAGCTGTTAGCACATCATAGTTCCATGATTTGATTCATTAAAGCTTGTTAATTCAATTTGGACTTCACGATGGGAAATTCTTTTTCCCCCTGTATGGCGACGGCAAGTCCCGCCTTACTCTCTGATTGGCTTACCATGATATTTATACCGTAACCCAAACCAACCCATCCAACGACTAGTAACCAATCCGAGGGTAGGGCGGGTCATGACTTGCCAACTTAGGGGAAAAAAGGCTTATGAGGGGGGGCCTTCCTTGAGTCTTATCATAGTCAGGCTGCCAAGCACCGCGGTGGTAGATTATTGTGGTGTACAGTTAAAACTGTTTTCCATTGGAAATGCATCATCATCATCCTTTGAACCTGAATTTGCTTTTGACCGGCAAACCAGTTGTTGACAATACCCGGGACATTCGTGGACACATACCCATCAGTCAATAGAGGAAATGGATTAGATGCGATGACTCAGCACTTATTTTGTTGTCCTTTGTTCTGCAACACTACTGTCAGACATGGTGACCTTGCACAGACGGGGAAAAATAGTAAAGATTTAGCCGGTGCTGTTATTCAGAGCAACTTTCTAAGGACAATTGAGCATAACATAGCTTTTGATGGACACATGATCAGAACCCTGAAATTTGTTGCTTTCTGTCTCTTATTTTCAACTGTCAAATATAACTCAGACCTCCTGACTTACAGTCACCTTCACAAGCCTGCGGTGAAAAAAGCCATTTGAAACTAGTGAAGGTGGTTGAACAAAAATTAAAAAGCCATTTTGTGTCTTTTTATCAAACCTATGCTGGATAAAGACCAATAATCAAAAGAGTTTGTTCTCAGGTTCATCTACTAGAATGAGGCTGAGTTGTATTTATTTAATTTTAAATAAACACAGTAAAAGTCTACCTATTAATCCTTGACTTTGTTTTTCATGTCATATTGTTAGGGCTCCAGGGGTTTTCCCTACTGTTGGAGTCATAATCAGGCGGCAACGCCTCGGTTTTGAAAAGTGAAGCCAATGTGGATGCGTAATAAAGTTGCATTCTTTCCATTAGGGGGTGACTCCTCTGATTGAGTCAAATGTTATAGAAGTCTATGAGAAAATGACCTACTTCTCTCTTGATTTATTCCCTCAGTAAACATTGTCTTGAATACAGCATGATGTTCATTGAGTAGATTCTGGTCCATTTAGAGTCAAATAGACCACAAAGCAGGGTGTGCTTTAGGGCGGGGCTCCTTTGTGATTGACAGGTCCCTACCACGGCATTGTCAGGTCTGTGAATTTAAACCCTTTTACAACTTATTTTCAGTTCATGAAAGTTAACTGTAACGTGTTTGCTCGCAGCATAATGAATAGTCTAAATATTTTCTAAACAATTAATAACTAATGGGTAAATCAATGATGGGTTGCCTTTTCCTTTTGGTCTGAAAAGCACGTAGTTGGTTCTCGAAGGTGAATTTGACCACAAACAATGGTACAAATTATTAGGTTATAATTAAAGCTAACCGCTTATGGTATTGCATCCTTACAATCTGGTGAAGTATGTACCGCCCTGTACCACGAAGGAACACCACGTTCCTCAGCGATGTCAGCATTGGTTCTGTAGTATATTTACCCTGACACAGATAAAACAGTGCCTCTCTCACAGCTACCCAGAATTTTCTTTCGCTCCTCGGACCGAACCAAGATAAGATTCAGTTCCGGATTTAGTCTCCGTTGAATGGATGATTCCAAACAAAATGCGACGGGAATTTATGGGTAATGGTTTGAGCCGATCAGCGTTATTGTATCTCGAGCCATCTTCCGCGTTGAAACCGCAAGCACGGACCACAGTGCTGCTCGTCTCATCTCATCATCGGATTGTCCTCTGATATTGTTGTCAGACTCTCCGGTTTGTGCTCAGCTGGTCCCGTTTGTGTAATGGAGCGTGATAAAAATGGGTTTGTACCTGTGATCCTTATCCGCTCCTCTTACTGTGCTCACGTTCCCGCGTGGATGCGACGCTTTACCCGAGGGCTGGCGGTTAAAAAAGGGCATTGACATTCTTCTTCTTCATCTTCATCTTCTTCTTATTAATCTCTCCATTCGAGGGCATTGAGATATTGCGCCGCACATACGAGATGGCATGGTGACGGCGTGCTAATTAGAATGCAGACAGGATGTGGCGGGTGAAGGAGAAGTACTGTGGACACGGAGGCGACTGAAGGGCTGTGGGAAAAGGTCCCGCGAGGCAGCTGTGCGGCCACCGTGAAGGACGGGTATATGACACGAGGACGGCGCCGGTGACCCCTGCGCTCTCAGAGCGGCCCGACACGCCACGCTCCGCTTGGCGTACCTTTCATGCGGCACACCTGGTTTCTGACCCGCTTTCATCTCAGCGCAAACCAATGGCCGCTTCATTTACAAAAATCTACATTTGAGGAAGCTGAACAGTATTTCCCTCCCCCCATATCCCCGCGTGGCCAATTCCCTTGATTGCAGTGAGAAGCAACTTTTTGAAATGCTTCGCTCCCCAGCATAATGTGATCAAAGTGAACTCCACGCAGCCTTCTCACGCAGCACAGATGAAGCACATAGAGTGAAACCACAGGCTCTCAGTTGGTGGGGACGGGAGGCACTTCTGTAGCGCACGCTTACCTTTTGATTCTGGCTGATAATGATATTACTGAGTATTATATAGCTTCAAACATAGACTGATGATTCTTTTTTTTTTTTTAAAGCCACTTACAGAGAGTTCCACGATCACATGCATTTCTAGTCGTGACAGGCTCAAACCAATGAATCTAGAAGTGCACCTACTGAGATGTACAAGAGGCCGTTTGATTCTGTTGTGAGAACGGGGGAAAGTACAGGGGATAGCATGTTTAATAACCATGGGGATTCAATCTGTCAAGATTAGAATGCGTTTGGTGATTTCATTAATGAGTTGTGTTGCATTGAGTGATCACAGTCAGAGGGGTCTCCACAGTCAACAATGGTGGAAAATGTAATTAATCTGAAAGTAATTATTCATTCCAGCTTTGCCCGAAGGGTGACTTGGAGAACATGGTGGTTGCCTGGTGGCGGTCGATGCACTTGCCTCGAGTTTTGACAGGAGTGTCAGCTGATGCAAGTCCATATTAACCAGCATTTATTCTGCATTAGCACAGCGAGAGCAGTTTTGTACGTTTTGTAACTGGCATATAATTCTGATGATCCAGTTTCCGGACCACTTTGTATCGCTTCTGAGACCGAGAGGGAAGCAAAAATTGATTTGAACAGAAGTTCCTCTCGGGGCTGGAGCAAAAGTGCACTTCAGTGTGGCTCACTAAGCAAACAGCAGGCGGTGGTTTCCATTTTGAATTAATTTATTTTTAATCGTCTGTTGAGGTTTGAAAGGATTTCTTGCACAATTAGTATTGTAAAAAAAAAGAAATAGTCCAAATTAAATGTCTCCATGCTTTTGTGAAAGAAAGTATAATCTGAGATGACACTGCAGCAAATGTGCACAGTAAAAAAAAAAAAAGTGTAAAAAGGGATCAGAATGTTTTTGGACATATTTGTGAAAACATTGTCTCAGTTTTAGGGCTCTGGGAGAGCGTTTCCCTTGGAGACAAGCCATTCATTATGATGGTGCTCTACTGCTACCAAGTACATATTGGACCAATCTAATTACAGCATTGTCATCATCATTTGAAATCAAAGAAATCATGTTGAGACTACTAATGTATGTGTTGCTATCATGGCAAGAAAGAAACATTGTATACCTTGGTAATAGATGCTGATATCTGAAAACAAAAACATTTGAATCTCAGTTCAACATTGAATTTCATCACTGAATGATAATTGCTCAATTGAATTAAGTCTAGACACTGGCAATATTTATATTATTATAAATAAGTCTGTATAGGCTACTATTAAAACACATTAAAGGGAAAATAAAGTATATGTTTCTAAGCAATGGTAATTTCTATCATGACAGCAGCATATTACACTTGCAGATACATGTTAAACTAGATGAATCATGCTTCATTCAAACATGGAACGTGTCGCTGCCGGTTCATTGAAGCACGGAGCGAGGACCCTTCCGTCTGTTGACAACGACTAAAGCCTTACTGGGCTGGTGAGGGTCAGAAAAGTTGGTCTTCCTTCTTCGCCCTGCATCATATTACTTGTTGTATTGGACTGCCGTCTGCTAAACATTATACATCGAGCACCAGAAATCCTGTCTCGCCTTTCAACGCCAAATTCCCAGTGTCTCTGTGTTCACTGGGCATGTGGAGTACATGGACTGAAGCCTCCAAACGTGCTTGAAAGGAATCTCTTTGGCGTCCCGACATGAATTTGTTCCATCTCATGAGCTACACTTGGAATATGAGTACACGCTGGCTCACTCCCAATGCATCGGATACTGCAGCTTGGCCAGGGCTATTTCTATTTCGTTTTTTTTGCCTCTACATGTTGATACTGTTATATTGTAGGCGCTATGAGTTATTCTTTTTTAGATCATTTCTCATGGGTTGACGCTGCATGTGCTAAATGCGTTAACGGTACTGATTTTCCACCTGATCCCAGCATTCAGCCTGCACTGATAATAAACTTTTGCTCAATCCTGGAGGGGTTTCAAAGGGTTGGTGCCTGTTTAGTTTGATGCTGTTTGGTGTTTTTTTTTTATCATTTAATTTTCTAGACATAGCCAATACTTTGAAGTCCAAATGAATTCAAAGTTGCTGTGGAGGTCTATGAGTTTTTTGTCCTCCTTTATATTAGATTTGTTTTGAAATGCAGTATGGTTACGTTCTATAACAGTATACTATTGAGGACTGAATAACGCACCGGGGCAGCGAATCACTTTCTTTTTAATAATGAGGTTCCATTTCTAAAGACGGGGCTGTGTCATGGTGCTGGGTTGTGTTGCTTGGTTACCATGCTGGGTAGCTGCCCTCAGTTGTTCCAGTCACCTGACACGTCACACCCGTCCTCACACCTGCCTCTCGTTTCCACAACAGCCACCCAGCACTGCAGCCCCGTGTGCCTTCAAGCCCGTGTTCATGTTGCCTCCTTTTCCCTAAATATTGCCTCACAAGTCCACACAGTGGGTACAAACTGGTACATGCCAGAGAAGACGTTGTTAGTGAGCACCAACACTGTGTGCAGTGCATTATGGTACCTGAAATAGCTTCATGGGGTTATGACCCTGTCAAAATACATAAAACTCAGAGTCGTCAAATGTGTCTTAAGCTTTTACTATACTGTGTATTGTTGAAAGAAATGCATTCATGCTCAGCTTTTTAGCACAATATGTACTGTTACATTGTGGTATCAACCCCTAACTAATTTCTAATGAATCAAGGTCAACCTCAACCAAGATGAGTTCAACAACAGTAACGCCCTCATTACAGTAATATGCCGTAGTCCATAGTTCTGGCTTTGCAAATCTTTTAGAAATAATTCAGACTCAAAAGCATAAGCCTCCACACAGCAGAGAGAATATCTGTCATTACCAGTGTGCAGTATTGATACCATTAGTACCCTTATTTCCATCTCTCTCTTGCTGAATATCACTTAATTCAAAGTGTATTGAGCAGAGATTTAATTATGGATATCACTGAGTTATTCAAAAAGATAACCCTTCAACGGAAACCTCGCACAAAGTTACATTTTATTTAACTTTATATTAGGTATTGAAACCACTAAGCTACACAGACATTTCTTGCCACTCAATCGACTATATGTCTACATTGTGAAGCCGTGGGTGAGACCAGCTCCAGTACACAGTGTTGGGAGTGCCCTCTAATGACCGAAACCTGCAACAACCACAGTTCACTTTAAATCTATTGATGTGGATGTATATCAAGAATAATAACTGAGGAGAACTTTGTCACACAAAATGAATAAAAATGAAAAAATAAGCTAATAGGTCATTCAGTTTTTGGTAGATCGTCGTTAAAAAAGCCCCCAACCAGCATCAGGCAGCACATTAAAGTGTTGCAGTCATGCATTTGTAGAATAAGACTAATTTCACCTGCAAGGTAACGTGTATGTACGTCTCGTTATAAATGCAGACGGCTGATGCCAAAAATATTTTCGTGGCCGAAACAGAAAATATACACTCAAACATCTCTTGCTAATCAGAATCAGAATCAGAATCAGCTTTATTTGACTCCGGTTTCACGTACGCTCTCCCCGTACGTATATATTTAAATGACAAATAACAGGATAAATATAAAGACATTAAAGACAACAATAAAAAAAACGAAACCAAAATGTCAAGCTGCTTTAAGGCCAATATACTGTAGGTCCAAGTCTACGGTGTCGTTTAAACTTTGAATGGTGTGAAATGTCAGCGAAGTTACAGGAGGAAGTGCGAAAAAAAAAGGTCAAAGCGACCACATTTTACTCCAAAGCCTATGGAACTTTATATATATATATATATATATATATTTTTTACTTTTATGGCAGTTTGTGTAAAAATCGTAGATCGGCCCACCACCAAAAGTCCTCACCGCCGCCGATTCGATGTACGTTTTGGGTGCTGGAAAACAAAAGTTCACCATAATTCTGCCCGTAAGGAGATCAGCGCATTTGATGCAGTTCATGTACTTCCATGGTTCTGGCACTTTTCGGAACCGCCCACATGGTTGATGTGTGCACTTACTGTAAGTCACTTTGGATGAAAGCGTCAGTGGAATGAATGCGATGCAATGTGCCCTCCTCACCCCTTCACCCCCACGGTAGGCGCCGGTCGCGTAGCCCAACAGATCGAGCTACGGCACTGTGAACACGACGCTCGGTTATTCGTAACGACTCTTCTGTTTTTGTGTTGCTTTGAAAAGCCGCAATATAAATAGATTCGGGTATCACTATGGAAACTGCACTTGTCTGCAAAACCCCTGGAATAAGGTGGAGCATGCCTCAGTGACCCAGCTAATGTCGTCACATCCCAGGTGCCTTATTAGGGTTTCTCATGGAAAGGGTGTCAGCTTTTCTTCCACACAGTGTAAACATTTGACATGCACCTATTTATGAGAATAATATTATCCAAGATATATATATATATATATATGTGTACTATGCCAAATATAGAATTCCAATTATACCCAATGTATTGCTGTTGCCACACGGCACCAGAAAGTTTCTGAGGCTTGTGGAGAAAAATATATTGTATTGTAAAAACAACACTCCACTCCAACTAAATGATATATATATATATATTTATATATATAGTTTATGAAAGTAGACACACACGTTGAGGCTTACATGGGCTTACCATGCGTTACACAGAGGGACGTTTCAGCTTTACACTAAATGCTTTTCTTTTGGAGGCTTACGTACAGTACTTTTGTAGTACTCAGGGAAAATAAATCACATTTGCTGATTTTCAGCATGCCCACACTCAGTAATCCTGTTTGTGTACTCGACTGTGCTTATTGCCGTATTCTAAGGGCATGGAACAAAATATGAAAAGGGAACAAGGAGATTTTTTTGGAAGCTGCTCCATTTTGATCTAATATTTTTCTTTCCTGCAACAGGCACACAAAGAGCTCTTAGATGGCAGGAGAAATCTGAAGCCGCAGCTCTACCTCAACCCCCCCCCCCCCCCCCCCCCCATCACACACACACACACACACACACACACTCCTCCCAGTAACATAACCTGTGTCCTCAAAAGTGCTCATTAGATGCAAAATAAGTTCTTTTGTCAAATCTCATTAGTCCTGCTGAGAACATTGAATATCACCTGTAATGTTTTTGCCCTACTAATGTAAACAGTGGAGTTTTCAATGCACTCTCCCGACACATTTTATGGAAATCAATGGCGTCGAACAAGAAGAGTGGAGAGGTTTGCACTCACCTCGTGTTTTCTAATTTCTTTAAAGCAGCAGAAGAACATGATGGTGATTGAGGCAGCTGTGTGTGTGTGTGTGTGTGTGTGTGTGTGTGTGTGTGCGTGTGTTTGCGTGTGTGTGCGCCTGTACAACTCTGATGACAGGCTGAATGTCTATTCCCCTAACACATTTGATCAAATAAACAATGTGATTGCACTGCATGCATATGTTTCTTCTTACATATGTAAAACTAAAAAAGAAGAAGAGGTTAAAGATAAATGCAAATATACATATATTTATGAACATGGTTAAGTTTAGGGTGAGGCAGAGATCATGTCAGAGATCAGCCTAATATGCTGAGTATAAAAGTCAGAAAATAAAGCCAGAAAGTGTCTGTGGTGACATTTGGGCCACCAAAGTGTACCTGGTGTTAAAATAGTAAAATTCGGGTAGACTTTTAAAAAAGGAATTCACAGTGAATGCCTTTTACACTCCACACACTGGAAGTATTTCTCACCCAGTTCCTCAACACATCATCTGACACCAAGTCGCGACCTAATACCACTGCTCTCTTTGTTGTCACAAATGTTTCATCTGTGCACATGAGAGCGAGGATTAGCGTGGCGCTGAAAGCTGAGTCTGCCCTCAGTAGCTGACTGACTGTAACTAACTGCAGAAACACTTTGCCTGTGCAATGCAGGCAATGGCAATGAAGACATTGGACAGGAAACAGTGACGGATCCACATTGAATACAGTGACGGACACCCGATACACTTCATCAGGTCGGTGACATCACCAAGCGCCAACAGATTGCATCTTTAAGTCTAAGAGACCCACATAGACCCACATTTTAGGGCGGGGGCGGGGGCGGGGGGGGTGGGGGGGGGGTGGGGGGAGAGGAGATGTGTTGTATACATCATCTGAAAGCTGGAAACCTGAAGATTAATTTGAGGATTAGTGTGTGTCTAGTGGTTCCAGTCAGAAATCAAAAATAAACAATAATGAATACATTAATTGATTGAAATACATTGTGAAAATGATGGAAGTATATGACGCTCGCTTATGTCTCATAAGCTCCAATTTATTGGTTGAGTCCATTTGCGACAAGGGTTTGGTGCTAAACTTAATATATCTTTACCACTTGAGAATTGAAAAAGAAATCCCTCCAATATAGCACATTAAGACACCATAGTAAAAAGGCATGTCTCATATCCTGCAGATATTACTAGTTATTTGTTTCTTCTCGAGTCGTAAATATTTTGCATGTCTTATTCATTTCGCAGTGACAGATTGGGATTTTAACTGTTCACCCTTGCACTGGCATTGAAATAGATTGAGTCTTCTTTCTTTCTCTTTTTTTTACTCTGCAGACCACTCTGTTCGCTAATTTGAGAACGAGAAAATATGACTCATCTCCTGCTAATCTTTTAAGGCGCTCCAAATTACATTACAAACAAGGTCAGAGCGCAATCGGAAATAATAAGATTTCGATAATAATTTTTAATCCCCCCCGAGCTGTTACGACGAATTGCGTTGCTAATTCTTTTTTTTCTTCCCGTCGGTGCTCTGTTGCAAATAAACAAACAGTTTGGGGTTTGACTCTCAGTAGCGGAAGATTACAGCTCCACCCCCACCCCAACCCCCCAAAGCCGGAGTTGTGGAGTTGGTCTTGAATCCGTCTGCCTGCAACGATCTCTTACCCCCACAATGCACTTGGGTTAGGTTCATTTAGGTGTGACCGCAGGATTGGTCCCTCCGGGAGCAATTAGTTATCGCTAACGGATCCGGGATGGTGGGGAGCAGCGAGATGTCAAACAATGGCTTCGCCCCTCGTCAGCTAAACGCCTGTTACCCTCGGCTCCTGAGAGGGGGAACTGCCAACGTGTTGTGTTTCTTCGTGACTCCCCAGCTGCACACAGGCTCACAGTGATTTCATACTAACCTGCTTGCATGATGGGAGTTGTGTGTGTGTGTGTGACTGAATTAATTAAAAGCAAATAAACCATTGTGTTGTGTTCAAATCCAGTCGGCCCACAAACCACAAGATGCCTCTTTGTTAATCAAACGCTCTAACATGCATCCGACTTCTCCTCCCTCCTCCCTCCTCCCCTTCCCGTCCAAACCTTGACGACAGGAGACACCTCAGATCTGAGCTCGAAAAATATCAGCCAACTCTCAGAGACTGACGCAAAGCAGATGAAACTTTTCAGAAAACAATGATGCCGGTGCTCCTCTTCAAAGCCTCATTCATCTCCGCCAGCCACCCTTCAGCGCTGTCAATTAATTCATCGCGCAGGAACAAAGCACTCCAGATTTGTTCCTGCGATTCCAAAGCCACTGATTTCGCCGGGACGCGCTCCCTATAAGGTGATAATATACATCCCTGCTAATAGCTGCAGTTACCGGCATTAGCGCGTCGTGAGAGCCACTTCGGATTCGACAACACCGATAAAAGTTGCGTGGCGTGCTCTGATATTCTTTTGTATCTTTATCTGAGGCGCAAAGACACCTAGTGACAGGAAAAGACCGGTTGTTATGGTTACAAGTTATAAATAGAGCTGCGAGGAGTGGAGGTGACAAGGGAGCGGGAGTGTTTCCAGGATGAAAGACACAGATGAAATCCACCCCACAATCCCTTGCTGCAGATCTGCTAACTTACGGGGAAAGGGGGGGAAAACAACGCAGGAAAGACCCGGAAATGTCAGCCGGCGGAAAAGAAACGTGTGCCGCAGCAATTAAAGTACGCGCATGAGCTCACCCTGAAAATAATTCCAATCCTCTGTTATTCAGAGTTGCCGACTGATATCGATGGCAAGAGCTGCGCTAATGGCTGCTGTGACGCTGCGTATTTTTTGTTGCCGTTGTATTGTTAAAACGGAGCAGCGGTGGGATTAGGGGGCGGCCTCTCTCGTCTGCCGAGGCCGGTGTCGCCAGCCTCTCCTGTGATTTCTGTGATCCAGCACCGAGTGGGCCTCCTGATACCGTCCGTAATTAGAAGCAGCTCAAGGATTTAATGACGAGGCGCTCGCTTGATGGCAAGCACGCGCTTGAGACATCGCCAGTGGCTCCGACTTCAAAGGAGGAACAAAAAAATGCGTCTTGGGCGGCTGAGGCCGGGGAAAAGAGCCGCGACGAGATAACAAGTCGAGGCTTCTTCTTTCGGGTTCGCTGTATCGGTTTGCAGCCAGCGAAGGGCACGCGAAGGGTTGATCAGTGTGGCATTGCGCTCCTGGCCAATGGGTGTCATCAGCTACAGAGCCCCGGTTAATGATGCGAGTGGGAGGCGAGATAAGATGAGTCCCCCCCCCCTCCCCCCCCCGACCCCCCGACCCCCCAAGACCCCGACCCACACCCCCCTTGCTGATTCCATGGCGGTAACTAAATCTACTTCAGAGCGTGCTGCCTTCCAGAAACAAATTCTGGAGGTGCTTTGTGATCAACGCCGAAAGGCTCAGAGGAGGACGTGTTTCAAAGTCACGTTCAACTCTCTTTGACTGCTGCGGGAAAAAAAAAAAAACTGTAATTCCTCAGGAAAAGGGAAATTACATTTTTAATGTACGAATGAATATCAACGGCAGCTGTCGGGCTGTTCCGGTTCACTCGATAGGTAGGTAAGTGTTGGTTAAGTGCTACGTTAATCACACGGTACGTGGCGTTGTGTGCTGGTCTGCGAGGGTTAAGGAAGTAGAAGGGTCGCTGAAGGGTTTCCACCCACGCATATTCATTTTCCATTAGCAACTGTATATTCCTCCGACTTCGCCCCGCTGAGAAGACGTTTGTCCTTCAAGTTGCGTTCAGCTGTTTCGTAACTCCCCTTTCACACCGCCACATGAAAACATTACACATGTATGGTAGATACACTAGCACACACACACACACACTGATTATAAAGCATTTTGAGGGAGAAGGAATTAAAGAGATAAGCCATTTTTTTTTTTTTTACATGTTTCTCGATGTGATTACAGACGCGCGTCCTAAATCTCAGATCAGGAGCACAAAAAGCAACGAGAGAAGAATCCTTCTCCATTTCACGGTGTTCAAAATAGCGTAAGTCCCACGGCCATTATCTTTTCCGGCTGGTTCTCCAGATTGTCCCCGTCGCCAAAGAAAGACCACTCGGGGTTTTTGACACAACTTTGAAGGCAAAAAGTCTGTTGAAGTAAAATCCTTCTTCAAACATGGAATTACCCTCCATCCAACATGATTAAGTTTGAAGAATGAAAAGTTTGTGTAGTCTTTCTGAGTTTACTTTCTTTTTCTTCTGTTATTTTAAACTTGGTCTTTAGAAATAAATAAATATATATATATATATATATATATATATATATATATATATGTAAGCTATATAAATGCTGACAATAAAAGAGATGGTCCATTGACGATTTCCCCCTACTTTGATTACTACTTGCCATTTTATTCAGAATGCAGCGCGTCTTAGCATAAGTTTGGCATTATAATTGTTTATGTCCAAGACCCCATTGAGCATCATGCACACCACCTTTTAGTTCTCAGATGTCTTTTTGGTTTCATTGAACAACCGATTCTTCATCACAGAGAAAAGCAAAGGCGAGATGCATTCAGGAGCAGCTCTTCATTGATGTTTTCTCTCTCTCTCTTTTGTGTGGGATCTTCATTCTCCTGTTTGAGTGCTGTACATGAATAAACTCACTTTATTCACTCTTTATGGATCGGAGCATCACAGGAATCAGGCTCTTGAGGAATAAATAAAGCCTTGGGGTTCTCTCCTTTCAATCTTCTTTTGACATGTATTAAGAGGACAAACAATACCTTTTTTTTTTTTAACAAAGTAATATGTGTTAAGCACTTTTACAAGAGCAATATGTCACCGTTAACCTGACCAGAGGTCTGTTTGTGCTCTCTGGCATCATGTGTTCATCTGTTGGAACTGGACGCCTATTAGTTTGAGGCTGAGGATAGAATGCATATTCTAGCATCCATTGTATCTTTGAGTGAAGCTTTTTCTTAAAATAACTGCTGGACATCCCAGGCCGTTTGACATGTATGTATGTATGTATGTATGTATGTATGTATGTATGTATGTATGTATGTATGTATGTGTATGTTTTGTTTTTTGCAACACGACACGAGAGGGCGGAGCTAAGTACAACCGAATGTTGAATAAAGACATCTGTCTTGCGACCAAAACGTCCATGAACTGAAAACCGACTGTGAACGGGTTCGCGTTCAAAGACCGGACAACGGCGTGGAAGTCAAGAAAACTTGAAACGAGAGATTGAGACCATAAAACTCATGTTTGCAATGTTTATTGAGGGAATAAATCAAGTGAGTATTAGAGTCATTTGCTCATTGACTTCTATACAATCAGACTTATTTTTGCAACCAGAGGGACCGCCCCCCTAATGGCCATTAGAAGGAGGCCTTGGCTTCACTTTTCAGAGCCTGGAGGTTTTGTTTTGTCTGAGATCAACTTCAGAAAGCTTTTTTAAAAACGTTAAAAGAAACAAGAAGAAAGTGTCAGGTATACAGTATATCTGATATAAAATATATCATATGCAGGGCCGTAACTAATGATTATTATCTGCAAAGCTCCTCTGTATTATTAAAAGCCCTCTATATGACATTTGTAGAAAAGCTTTCACCATCTAACTGTCTACTAGTTCACACTTTAATCAGTTCACATGTTTACACTGACTGTCCCTGTTCACATTAATCTAATTGATGCCTATTGTGGCAGACAACAGTCATAATGACTTTATCTCAGGTTCGAACCACGACCAGGTTTACTGGGGTTTGGCTGCAGGTTGTACAGCTAAACATATATTTCATTGGACACTTCATCATGATATAAAAATGAAAAGATAAAAAAACATTTGCATGCATTATCTTGATAAATGATATTAATATTTTAATCTCATTTCATCTCTGGCAGGAGGGGCAATTATTTATTGCTGATGGAGTGTCACAGCTAAATGAATAACCAGTTGTCACAGCACACCGCTGAGGACAGGGGGCACGGCCGTGTGAATATACAGCCCGATATAGCCGCAATTAACTTCTACCCTCCATTCCCCTCCGATGCGTAAATAACATTCACGTGTTCCACAGTTTCTATCAGTTGAGCGTGTTCTGCGGGGTTAGGCGCCTTATCAACTCATTACACTGGCACACACACGGGCTCCTTTATTCTCATTAATCTGCCAGTCTCCCCCAACTCTCACTATCTTCACCTAATGAGTATTTATGACCCAGGACTATCCGCTGGGAGCCGCACATACGTTACATTTCTTTTTCTTTGGTGCACTTTACCCTCTGTTGTTTAGAACAGAAATCAAAGTGCTTGAGTGGCAACACAGCACATTTACAGTCAGTGACAGATTAACGGACTTTGAATCTTTAAAGGTATATTCCAAATGTATTTCTCATCGCCTTGTAACTCATAATGATGATGTATCAGCCTTTCGCAATTAATTTGTAGCTTTCCCCCCCCCCCCCATCGAACCATCCCTCACCTTCTTTGTTAGTCTGCAAATTACACTGCACCTAATGAACAAGGCAGCAAGCAGAGTTTTCTTTTTTCCCAGTTTTGACACACCGCGTTCACTACGGAGAGTTAATCGTTCTAAATTGGTGTAATTTTTCACTGCAGTTTATTCCATCAACAACTGTTCTTATACGCTCTCCCGGCTGTGCCACTTTCCAACCAAACTCAAACATCGCATTAGCAGAGATTTAACAACACTTCCTCATTTGTTGTCATATTTTCTCCCTTTTTTCTTCTTCTTTTCTTGTCCATGAAAACACAACTGACCTTCAGACCGCTTACACATTTGCATGTAGAGTAGGCAGCGCAAGGTGAAGTGCAGATTACACTCCTGGATGGCCTCCAGTTTCTTCCCTTTTTACAAAAACAACAGGAGAGGAGAGGGGGAAGGAGGCGTGAGCCAGAAAGACTGTGTGTGGGTGTGCATGTGTTTGCTCATGTGCTGCTCGAGGACTCCTGGAGCTGATCGGCCGTGTAGTCCGTTCAGACAGAACACCTGGCCTTTCCCTGCCTGATGAAACCAACGCATGAGCTGCAGATCATCTGCTATTTTACTCTCAACCTTTTTTTTTAGGTCAAATAATACGAGAACATAAGAGGTACATCGTGTGCAGCGTTATCCAAAGAGAGCCAGCTTAAAGCGTGACCTTTGTCAGCAAATAACCAAACAAACAACTAAATGTTGTAGGCTGCCCGTCATTGCCCTCTGAAACGATACAAAGTAACGCTTTCTATGCCTTAAAACGGAGCCGGCCAAGGCATGAAGTTAGAATGTGGCCTTTTTGTATCGCAGCCATTTCCAACACCACTGGAACGGCATAGTCGTAAGTCTCTAAGATCGTTTTCTTTTTCACAAACAAAACAAAATAAAAGCAGTTTTTAAAATGCTTAATAAAAAATTCTGAATATCCACACAGCTCTCAACATGGCGATGAACACCAGCGCTGCGGCAAAACAGTGCTGTCAGAGAAACGGTGACATTACTCCACAATATCTTTACGTAGCAAATAGTATGATGCTGTTAACGCTCTGAATCTCGTACAAAGAACCTTCAAAGAAACGAGGGACAACAAATAAAAGAAAGAAGATTTTTTTTAAATAAGGCTTCCCTTAAGAACTTTGGTGGGAGTAACTGATTAGTTCACTCTATTTATTATAGAAATAGCTAATAGCACTCTGATTTAGTTGTAACTATTATGCAATAGATACATTTCTTATTCATCACATTATCTATGTATTTTTCATCTTCATTTTAACGTAGGCTTTTTCTTGTAATATTTCAAATGAACACTATTAAAATGGTATTAGTAATAAAAAAACAACGTCAAAGTTAACTTTACTTAGCATACCAATGATGACTGTGGGCAGGGAAGAGGATGCAAGCAGTAGAGGTTGTAAACATTGGCCATTTCAGGCATTTCAACAAATGAACAATCCTGTTTCTGCCGTGATAACGCTCGTGTAAAAACCAGCTGCCAAATTCACCGTGGCGCGGTTTTGTCTGGAGACAGTAATATGAATCAACTACGGGGAACAAGCGGCCCAAATGACGGTGCGTATTACAAGAACAATGGGACACAGATGGTGTGCGGCAGGTGGCTTTTGTTTGTATGGCGCTACGTAAAACAGCTGCAGGTATGTGATGTACTAACAAGTCATTTTTATTAAGATAGATGTAGATTACGATTTATATATTCTGTTATATTTGCATTGTGCAAGGGGATGAGTTGAGAGTTCGTTAAGAGGCCTCTGCACCACGCCCCATTTCTGACCAACCAACCACGCTTGCTCTTTTATCAATGTCTCATATAATGGAAAACGCAATGTTATTGTATATCTTTGGCTTACATTTTACCTTGCGTTTCAAAAACACCATTCCATGATGTGTGCATCGTTCAATTCTGGAAATATTCTGGTCTATTATTTATCTCATTAATATTTAATTTCGACTAGATTCAACACTCATGCACCACTTTTTTGGGTTTTTCAGTGTGTCGTGATAATATTGGACGATGATGAAAACTGCAATAAACAAACCTCAACCTCTTTCCCCGTGGGTATTCTCTCTCAGCCTAATGAAATGTCTCTCACAGACAAGTCCGACAGCCGATGACAGTGAAAGGCTCTTTCCACAGTGGTTCTTCCACAGCTCCCCTCATAAGTCCTTGTACTTTGATTGACTGTGCGTGAGAGAAGCATTTGTGTCATTTTTGGAAATTGAAACAGATGGTTTCCACTCTATCTACTCCTGCACTGTTGAACCTGAAGGACATTTTGAGGGTAATAAGGACTGATCTCGGATGTGCCAAACGCCCGCAACACTGGCACGGACGACTGACCTCCGCTGGAAAGAAGTTGCGTAATAATTAAAATTATCTAGCAGCTATAGTGAGGGGCTTTAGAGCAATCCAGTTTTAGAATATGGCAAAGATAATCCTGATTAAATATGTGTGCTGTCCCTAATCCCCTTCAATCATAAACAGCTGTCCTGGGTTATGGATGTGAATGTTGCTTAACCTGACGAGAGAGCAGCCTTTGATCTGGATTTGGCTCTGCCCACACTAACCTGATCTCCTTTCCTCACCATCTGCTGTACTTTTTATTACTCCTGTTTTGTTGTGTGTGTTTTTTTCACAGTATTTGGAAAGCTAAACACCTTCAAAAAGAAGTTTGAATTCCTTCATGAGCCTTAATTTGTTTATGTGTTTAAGCTTTGCTTTAAGTACACTTTGCTGAGCATGCTCACACACACACACACACACACACACACACACACACACACACACACACACACACATACGTGCACTGGTTGTCACTGTATTCTCACTTTGCATCTGGGTGGGTTCCACCGCAGTCACCGCCTTGCTGAAGCCAGTTACGCCAGTTCTCGCAGCCTGCAGGGAAATAATTTTGCCGTTTGAGCTAATTATTTTTGCTACGAGACGGTGTCGCTGTTTACACGTGTGAAGGTCAAGGCTGGAATTCACCCAGAGGACCCTCACATCGGGTGAATTTACATGCAGAGGACATTTAGAATATTAGCATTATCCTGCTTTATTTATTCCCCTCTCAGGCAGCAAACAAATATCTCATAATGCATTCGGTTTTCCAGTTTCCACTATTTTACTGACATAATTCCACTATTACAACTAAAAACTTCTCACTTGAACTGTAGGCAATTTCCCCACAGGACCCCCTTTTGTGTTCCCATATTGTCTCTGGTGCCATTTTGACAGTGCTCATAAATGAAAGATGCATTATTCGGGGTATTGTTTTCCAATTCCAGATTTATTAACAGTAACCATTGGATAGCAGCTGTAAAAACACACACACACACACACACACAAAAAAACAGTACCCAGAACAATAATTTATAGAAATATGTAACTTTTTAATACGGGAGGGGGGAAAACAACATGCAGGAGAGGTTGTGGGTCAGAATCGTCAGATTCCCCAGCCGCTGCTGTGAGGACTCGCCTTAGAACATGCATGCCCTCTCATGCGTGTTCTATCACCCAAGTGTATGATTTTTAAATCCTTGAATAAAACATTTGTGTTATTTACATCAGTCACATGGTTTCTTATCTGCCCATGTGGTTAACACGGATACTAGTTTAAAGCGTTTGCATCACAGCGGTATCATATGACCATTTTTTAAAGAAGAATCGGTGTGCCAGGACCCTGATGTAGAACTGTGGCTACATTTTCCAGTTTAAATTCACCAACCTGCTGTAATTAATACACATTAAATTGGTTTGTGAAGCACTTTGAATAAAAATAATTACTACTCTATCAGTTGCAAGTTGCTGTTAACATCAGAGGTATGAAGTACATTGAAAAAAGTACAATTCATCCCTAAACAGCTTGATTGAAGTACTGAGCTCCTCGTGGCCGTCAGACTGTGATAGAACAGGGCAGCTGACAAGCATGAAGAATACATATCAAACCAAATGATTTTACACGGGTTAACTGATTACTTTTCCAGGACATCTAGATCTATGATCACTGTCACTCCACCCAAATGCACAAACCTGTTTGATTAAACGCCTGTAAGCCAATCGCAGTGTTCCACACCATCTCGAGTAGATCACGGTCGAGCCACACCACCTTTTGCAGCGTGGCCGGGCAGTGATAAAAGAGCAAGCGTGAGGCACATTTAAATCTATCTATCATATTGTTATCGTACATCATTTGTTTTTAAACTGTGTTTAAAGCAAACATGAACGATTATATTGCTTATACGTGTCAAAATATATCATATTAAAAAGACGTATAGCTTTTGCTCTAGATTTTGTCAAGAACATCCATCTGGGATCTGAACGTCACCTGAAGGAAAATAGGAAAATTAATAGGAAATAGGTTTTGATTTATTGTGACAGTCCTGATTTGTTTTTGTAATGATGCATCCTATTATGGATGTAGTATGTACACATAATATTGAACTAAGGTTGCTTTGTGTGTGCTTTATGTTATCAAACATATGTGTTTATTGATATGAGTAAACCATTTATGAAAAATTTAAATTTATTTCTTTTCAAGTTGAAACTCTCTGTTTATTGAATTGGACAGATACAAACGTATTTTAATCTTTTTTTAAATTTATTCTGAATGATTTAGGAGTGAAATTAAAGTAGAAATCCAGTATTACAATATATATTGTTTTGTATTTGGAAAATTGTTGGGTTCTGAACAGGGTAATAGGATGGGCAACATTGTGAGCTGATGATACCAACTAGGGAAAATAAGAGTGACGAAATGGGTGATTAAAAAAAACATAATCACCCAAACAACATCTTTTGAATATATATATAACGTTTCAATACGATGGAATAAAGTCACATGAGTAGTCATTTCAACCTACATTTGAGCAAAGGCAGTAGGTAGGGCTACTTTATTCCCTCAAATATTTATCATGGTGATGCCCTTAATAAATTCAGACGCGTTTGAACACACTTTATGAGCGCGTATTATGAGAATAATAGGATACACGTATGTGATGTGTAGAGAAAGGAGAATCAGACACAGCTTGTTTCCACTGCAAGTAGACTTAAGAGAATTAAACATATTCCTGCTACCAACTGATTAAAAAGTGTTGCTTCGGTGAAAACACAGGAATATTTTATAGAAAGTACAACCTGACATTGTTGTTATGTGAGCAATGCATTAAAGTTGATCAAACTCCTTGAACAGGCTGAATCACAGCAGTGGGACCCGATCGGGAACGATCAGTCCATTTTGGCAACACAAGGCTTTGGCACCTCTCAGGTGTGAAACCTGCCTCCCGATGCAATACCCTTTCAAACACATAACATGTGCATTCTGCAGCTTATAGCTAAATCGGTTGTATTTAGCAAAAAGGTTTGTTTAATCATTGAACAGAACGACTGAGGCTGCCGCCTGCTGATCCAGCTGAGAAGCACAAATCCAGCGTGCGTCTCTATACGTCTCTCAGACATCTTTCTGGGTCCAATAAAACTTGTGGACACAAGTTCACCAATTGCAGCCTGTTTCTTTCCCATGTGACACAACTGCATTGTTGATAAAGGTTTACACTTCGACGCATCGCAAATTCGTAAAATCCAACCTTGCAGTTGAAGGACGGCCTGCTCCATCCACTGAGCCATATATATCGTTATATAATGTATGACTCTTTTTCAGATGGCTTCGTATGGCAAGTGCTTGGGTCAGCCATGAGAAAGTGATCGGCTCATATTACACATATTCTTGACTTGCGGCATAACGCAGCTCTATAGTTCCATCTCTGCAAAAAGAGAACAACTTGTCCTCTACTGTGCGAGGGGTTATTTACGCAGCTCTGAAGGTCTCCACTGCCTCCTATAGCAGAGTTTATCTTGTTCAGCTCTCTGGAGATCAGCCTCTACTGAGTCTCCTGACTATAGCGGGCCTCTCAGAGGCATACTAACAAGATGGAGACAAGCAAAGCCGACTCTATTAGATCATTCATCTCTCGCTCAGGCATCTCGGCAGATGGAGAGGAATTGGCACATCATATTCGTGCCACCAGCATCGCACCCATGGGGATGCAAGCAGAGTCGCTGTCAAAACTTTGAAGGATAGAAGTCTTACAGGAAAGCAAAGATGACAGTGCACTGTTTTTGCCAAATACAAGACTTTTTAAGTATTGATATTTACATGTCAGTGGACTCTATTTGTGAGACTCTATGCGTTTTTGTTTGTCTGTGTGCGCGTCTTCCAGCTGCCAATTCCTAAGGTCACCTCATGAATAGTTATAAATATGTCCAAACAAATGGTCTGTTGTGTGTTGGGAGAAAATATGCCCCACAGGCTTATAAAAACATGTAAACCAACATTTTCATGCAAAGGAAATCGATCAAAGGATTTCCTTAAGGTGCAACCTGGACACCGCACGTGAGTGAGTAATCTGTGTAGGCGCATGGAGATGCATGTATACACTGACCTTGGAGCAGTCTACATGTGGCCTCAGTAGATAAATTCCACCTGCCAAAGCATGATGGATTTGGACTGTTGCACGTGTGGCCACAAATACTGTTTTCCATCCGACAGACACCATGAGACCATCGAGAAAGAGCAGCCTTAAAGGTGCAGTTTGGATGACACTGGCGCCATCTAGCAGTGAGGTTGCAGATTGCAACCTACTGAAATGATGGCCGGCGCAAAACATGCATGGTAATATCTAGAGCCAGTGATTGGTCCGTCCATTCAGGACTACTGTAGAAACATGGGGAGGGAAATGGAGGTGAAGAGGACCTGCTCCATATGTAGATATATATACAGCTTCTTCTAAGGTAATAAACACACAACAATTCTTAATTTCAGGGGATCTACAATTATGAATATTAATAAATTAATATATAGTATTAAAGCGTGGTCAGTTAGTTAGCTAGCTTGTTAATTCCTCTACAATTGAATTCTACACGGGTAATGAGCGAAAGTGCTTTTCCAAACAGTCCCTCCTTCTCACTCCCCGCCGCTCCGGAGCTGCATCCGATCTCTTCCCGGTAGGTTTTCACCCAAAAACCAAAGTGGTCCAAGCACTTGCCCCTGTGGGACACCACGTTAACGCGAGACAGGGAAACCATACAGACCAAAAGAGTAGCTGAGATGATCTAAAACATACACACAAAGTGTAGCAGGAGGCATGAAATATGCACCACAATTAATGTACCACTAAGCTACACTTCCTTTACTGTTAAGAAAAGGGGGATTGTTTTAAACTCTGTTCTCATCTGTATGAGTTTGTCAAAACAACTCTGGTTTCCTTCCTTCCTGGAGTAAAGGGTGTTGTTGTAATGAGCCCAGTTCTCGTCTGCTTCAGGAGCTACTAAACAGACCCCCGTAGGCTTTAGCTACATTTTCCATTCTCCTGTTAACTCAGCCCTTTGTGTACTTGTTCAGATCGTGATCAGTGTTTCCGTGCAGGTGCAGTTCTATCCATTTTACAGGACAATGTGCAATCAACAGTGCTCTTGTTCCCACTTTATGCCGCCGATTCTGTTAGGATCCCTGTCTGTTGTTAGTGTTGGCTCCCCTCTTTGTTCCCCTCCTGTCCGGTTTGTTGTTGTGTGCTTAATGTTTTGCTTTTTCAGTCTACAGTCTCCACCTCCGGTTTCCGCCCACTACCACGCCCCTCTCCTTTGGCTCAGCTGGGGCTCGTTGCCCTAAGTGCCACCAGCTGTATTAAGGACCATGGCATTCCCTGACGGGTTGTCAGATCATTCCGGTCACCAGTCTGGTTCCTACTGCATGTTGGGATTCACCAGATCTCTACCGATCCCGTGGGTAGCAAGGACTTGAGCTCGGTTGAGTTGCCCTCCCGACTCCAGCGAGGAAAGACTCGCGCCTGATCAGCTGGTCAACTCTGATCATTGTTTTGTTTGTTTTATTCTTTGCTGTTTTTTCCTTCCCGATGAATTAGGGAAATAAAGATCCTGAATCTTAAGGTCTGCTGCGTGAGCGTGCGTTTGGGTCCTCCACACCACACAACCCTAACAGAATGATCTGACCAACATGACGGACCCAGCAGCCGCAGCAGCATCGCTTGCGGAGGAGAATCTGCAGAGGGCGATCTCGTCGCAAGGCAATCTCCTCGGACAACACCACCTGATGCTGCAGAACCTCCTCGACTCCCAGCGTTCCATCAGGTCCCAGATGGCGGAGATAGGAGGTCTGTTACGGGATGTCGCGCTGCACCGTTTTCCCCAGCCCGACCACCAGCCCCGTTCCTCTCCGCCGCAGTCGGTTCTGCAGGACTCGGCTGGCAACCATGAGTCTTTTGTTCCTTCTCCTGTGCCCTATGGCGGAGCGTCCGGGGAGTGCAGAGGATTTATGCTCCAGTGTAATTTTGTTTTTGACCAACAGCCCCGCACATTCGCCTCGGACAATGCTAGGGTGGCTTATATGGTGGGGTTGCTGCGCAGCAGGGCACTCGTCTGGGCTGAAGCTTGGCTCGTCAGACGCTCTCCTGCCCAGGTTTCCTACACGCGCTTCGTGGAGGAATTCAAGAGAGTATTCGACCACCCGGTGTACACCCGGGACGTTGTTCAGCGCCTGCTCAGTCTTCGTCAGGGCTCAACTAGCGCAGCGGAGTACTCTGTGGATTTCCAGATTCTGGCCACGGAGTCTGGTTGGGACAAGGAGGCACTAAAGGGAATTTATCGCAGCAGTCTTTCGGATTCTCTGAAGGACGAGTTGGCCGTCAGGGAGGAGCCGGGGTCTTTGGATGAGCTCATCACGCTCTCCATCAATATCGATAACCGCATTCGGGAACGTCGTCGGGAGAGGAGCTACAGGCCTTCCTATCCTGTCCGTCAGTTTGCTTCCACTTCCAGCTCTCAGCCTCCGAGCCTGTTCCGACGTTCCAGTCTTGCGCGCCCCCGCTCTCCTCCCTCGGCACCTCCCCCTTTGGAGCCGGAGGAACCGATGCAACTCGGCCGGATTCATCTCTCTCGGGAGGAGAGAGAGAGACGCCTCCGCGCTGGAGGCTGTTTGTACTGTGGTGAGTCGGGACACCGCATGGCCGTTTGCTCTGTTCGGCCAAAAGAGAGAGCTCGCTGGTAAGAGTGGGGAAGCTAGCGGGCGGTTCAAGGTCAATTCCCCATTCCAGATCTCGATCGCTATTTCCTGTCACCCTGGGCTTGCCATCTGGGCCAGTGCACCTATCGGCGCTCATCGATTCAGGGGCTGAGGAGAGCTTTTTGGACACTGAGTTCATCAGGAGTCATGGGATTCCGGTGGAGGCGTTAGAGTGCTCTCAGCCGGTGTACGCACTGGATGGCAGCCTACTGGCAGAGATAACTCACTGGACTCAGCCTATTTCCCTGCTCGTGTCTGGTAACCACAGTCAAAAGACCCGGTTTTTCGAGTTCCCTTCCCCGCAAACACCCCTGGTTCTGGGACTCCCCTGGCTCAAGGACCATAATCCTCAGATCGATTGGGCTGGGGGTCGGATCACCGGTTGGAGTCCCGCCTGTCACTCCCGCTGCCTCAGATCTGCTGTGCCCCGGCAGCCTAGTCTTGTAAGCAGACATGACGCTTGTCCTAGCCTCGCCGCAGTGCCTCGGGAATATAGGGACTTGGCAGAGGCATTCAGTAAGGAGCGGGCCCTTTCACTTCCTCCTCATCGTCCCTACGATTGTGCCATTGACCTGCTTCCGGGCGCATCACTTCCCACGAGCCGGTTATATAATCTCTCCCGGCCTGAGCGTGAGTCCATGGAGAAGTATATAACCGATTCAGTCGCCGCAGGAATCATACGGCCCTCTTCTTCACCTGTGGGAGCGGGTTTCTTCTTCGTCTCCAAGAAGGATAGGAGTCTTCGTCCCTGCATTGATTACAGAGGTTTGAATCAGATTACCATCAAGAATAAGTACCCCTTACCACTTATCTCCTCTGTTTTTGAGTCCTTAGCTGGAGCCAAGATTTTCACGAAGCTGGACCTCCGTAACGCTTATCACCTGGTCCGAATTCGTGAGGGGGACGAATGGAAGACGGCCTTTAACACACCCCTGGGACATTTTGAATATCTGGTGATGCCGTTTGGTTTGACCAATGCCCCTGCCGTTTTTCAGGCCCTTGTGAATGACGTCCTCCGCGACTTCCTAAACCGTTTTGTGTTTGTGTATATTGATGACATTCTCATCTTCTCCCCAAGTCCTCAGGAGCACACTAACCATGTCCGCCAGGTCCTGCAACGGTTGTTGGAGAATCAGCTCTTCATCAAGGCGGAGAAGTGCGAGTTCAACGTCACCTCTGTGCAGTTCCTGGGCGTCTTCATTGAGGAGGGTCAGGTGAGAAAGGACCCCGAGAAGGTGAAGGCAGTGACTGAGTGGCCGGTACCCGCCTCAAGAAAGAAGCTCCAGCAGTTTCTGGGGTTCGCTAACTTTTACCGCCGGTTCATTCGGGACTACAGCCGAGCGGCAGAACCACTGACACGGCTCACCTCCTCCAAGGTACGTTTTTCATGGTCCCCTGAGGCTGACAAGGCTTTTCAGTCCCTCAAGGAAAGGTTCGTCTCGGCTCCAATCCTGGTTCACCCGGACGAGACTCGCCAGTTTGTTGTTGAGGTGGACGCCTCTGACACCGGCGTCGGAGCCGTACTCTCCCAGCGGTCAGCTGCCGACTCCAAGCTTCATCCCTGTGCTTTTTTCTCTCGTAGACTTTCTCCGGCGGAGAGAAACTATGACGTTGGCAACCGTGAGCTGTTGGCCGTCAAGCTGGCCATGGAGGAGTGGAGGCACTGGCTGGAGGGATCAGTGATCCCCTTTGTCGTCTGGACCGACCACCGGAATCTGGAGTATATCCACACGGCTAGACGCCTCAATTCCCGCCAGGCCCGCTGGGCTTTGTTCTTCACACGTTTTAACTTCACCATCACCTTTCGGCCAGGGCACAAGAACACCAAGCCGGATGCACTTTCCCGTCAGTTTGCCCCGGTGGAGGGAGATTCTCCTCCCGACACCATCTTACCTGCCTCGTGCATGCTTGGTGCTGTTTCCTGGGAGATCGAGAGAGTGGTACGTGAGGCCCAGCAGACCCAACCTGACCCCGGAGGGGGCCCCCCGAATCGCCTGTTTGTCCCTTTGGCTGTCCGTTCCCGAGTCCTGCGGTGGGCCCACGAGTCCCGTCTCTCTGGCCACCCCGGCATCCGCCGGACAATAAGCTGGCTCCGCCGCTCCTTTTGGTGGTCGTCTCTCGAGGCGGATACTCGCTCATTTGTGCTGGCCTGCTCTACGTGCGCCCGCAACAAGGCTTCACACCGACCCCCCGTGGGGTTACTACGACCACTCCCTGTGCCTCAACGCCCGTGGTCTCATATTGCAGTGGACTTTGTCACTGGTCTCCCCCCATCAGACAGCAACACCGTCATTCTGACTGTGGTGGACCGGTTTTCGAAGGCCGCCCATTTCATTCCCCTGCTCAAGCTTCCATCAGCCCGTGAGACCGCCGACTTGCTGGTTCTACATGTGGTTAGGCTTCATGGGATCCCTGCGGACATAGTTTCAGACCGTGGGCCGCAGTTCTCTTCCCAGTTGTGGAAGGCATTCTGTCACACCCTCGGCGCCACGGCCAGCCTCTCCTCGGGGTTCCACCCACAGACTAACGGCCAGACCGAGAGGATGAACCAGGAGCTTGAGGCCATCCTCAGGTGTGTGACCGCCACCAATCCCTCCTCATGGAGTCGTCACCTCCCGTGGGTCGAGTATGCCCACAATTCCCACACTTCTACCGCTACCGGACTATCCCCATTTGAGGCCTCCATGGGCTATCAGCCTCCCCTGTTCCCTAGCCAGGAGGTCGAGGTAGCTGTCCCTTCAGTCCAGAGCAGTGCTCGTCGTTGTAGGCGCGTGTGGAGGGAGACTCGGGCTGCTCTGCTTCGCACAGCTGAGCAGAACAAGAGAGTGGCGGATCGACGTCGTGTTCCAGCACCGGCCTACCGTGTTGGACAGTCGGTTTGGCTTTCGTCCAGGGACATCCCCCTCCGCACAGAGTGTAGGAAGCTCTCCCCCAGATATATCGGCCCTTTTCCCATCATCTCCATCATCAACCCCGTCTCGGTTAAACTACAGTTGCCTCGTTCCATGAGGATTCACCCAGTATTTCATGTCTCACTCCTCAAACCCGTTGTCTCCAGCCCCCTAAACCCTCCGCCAGAACCCCCTCCACCCCCCCGTCTCTTCGAGGGGGGCCCCGTCTACACGGTCAACCGCCTATTGGATGTCCGCCGTCGAGGTAGGGGGTTTCAGTACCTGGTGGACTGGGTGGGTTATGGACCGGAGGAGCGGTGCTGGGTGCCCCGTTCCCGGATCTGTGATCCGTCGCTCATTTCAGATTTCAACCGGCGGAACCCCATTAGACCCGGTGGTTCGCCAAGAGGCTCCCGTTAAGGGGGGGGGTACTGTTAGGATCCCTGTCTGTTGTTAGTGTTGGCTCCCCTCTTTGTTCCCCTCCTGTCCGGTTTGTTGTTGTGTGCTTAATGTTTTGCTTTTTCAGTCTACAGTCTCCACCTCCGGTTTCCGCCCACTACCACGCCCCTCTCCTTTGGCTCAGCTGGGGCTCGTTGCCCTAAGTGCCACCAGCTGTATTAAGGACCATGGCATTCCCTGACGGGTTGTCAGATCATTCCGGTCACCAGTCTGGTTCCTACTGCATGTTGGGATTCACCAGATCTCTACCGATCCCGTGGGTAGCAAGGACTTGAGCTCGGTTGAGTTGCCCTCCCGACTCCAGCGAGGAAAGACTCGCGCCTGATCAGCTGGTCAACTCTGATCATTGTTTTGTTTGTTTTATTCTTTGCTGTTTTTTCCTTCCCGATGAATTAGGGAAATAAAGATCCTGAATCTTAAGGTCTGCTGCGTGAGCGTGCGTTTGGGTCCTCCACACCACACAACCCTAACAGATTCTTTGTTCTGAAATCAGCGAGCAATGAAACTCTTCAGAATAATTCATTTTAAGGATTAGCCTCGACCTACAACCCGTTAAACCCACATTCATAGAGGCCGTTTTTATTATTATTATTATCAGGATAACTTTCAATGATAAATACCGTTTCTGTCGTATATTGGTGAGAGAGTTCCACACGGCCCGATTAACATACAGGGCCAGACATGCAGTGGAAGGGGACAGCGCATATCACTTATTCATTCACATACTGATTCTGAGTGGTCAGAATAGCAGAGGTGTTTGATGTGGCTGCTTGTGTGATTATTATAAAACACTTTGTAACATCACAAAGCTGCAGACCAGTAAAAGGGGGGAGGGAGGTGCTTCAGATTAAGACGTATAAGACCTAAGGCGATGAGCCTTTTCTCTGATCTTTTGACTGCTGTCATCACAAACACAATGTATAAAGCGTGACCCGCTTCTCACCTTCAACCAAATGTCATGCAACCTCAAATAGTGTTCATCTTCTGTTCACAGAGTTCGCCTCCAACAGGCTGAAAGACATCTCGTAATTGTGCATCTGGCGTAGTTGTGCCCCTCAAGCTATTTAGAATACAGAGTGTTTCAAGTTTGTTTGTGTGTCCGTTCCATTTTTTTCAGCCACCCTCCTCACTAATATCCACATTCTGGCTCGCCGGTACAAGTACAGCTTTACACCGTCACCCAGCCGCTTGGGGCAAAGTGCCTTCTGCCTCGCAATGTTAGTTTCCAATTGGCTGATGGTCACGCGCTAACTAAAACGGAAAATCGTGAGTATGACTAAATTAGTGAATGAATAAATGAAACTTGCTCAAGGCACATTGGTTGCACAAAGGAGAGACTAAGTCTTAAGAAAGAGCTTTGCAATGAACCCTTCCCACCCACGCTATAATCTAGAGGTGGCTGCACTATTGGCATAATAATATGATGGTGTCAGTAACATGACATCAATCTGCTTCTAAAAGAAATACTTAATTTGAATAAAGTCAGAAACACCTTTAGTGAATTTTTATAAATTTGTCACAAACTCAAAGATAAAATGATTCGATTTTGCTGGTCACAGGTCAGTGTGAACCTCACATCTGGTCAAAGGTCAGTGTGAACCTCACATCTGGTCAAAGGTCAGTGTGACCTCACACTGACCCATTCTTGTGTTAGAGGTATCTCGGGAAAGCTTTGATGGAATTTCTTTCTACTTGGCAAACACGTTCACGTGGACTCAAGGTTGAACTGATTCAAATAGTGTGGTCAAAAGTCACTGCTGCCTCACAAAAAGCCTTATTTGGCCATTACTCAAGAACTCAATGCTAAGTGATGACATTTGGATGTAAACTGCAGCTATGTCTGGTTAGCGAAGGCATACAACCGCAAGTCTCTAATTCTAGTTGCCTCTATGGTGGTTGAATGCGTTTTGGCAGAAGTTCATACTTTTCCTCACTTGTCAGACACACGTGTGTCTCACTCACCAGAAGGTATTACAACAAGAACCCAGTCAGCGGAATCCATCTGCCGGCAGGCAGCTTTTCACGTTTTAATTAAACCCTCTTCTGGTCATTTGAAGAGAGTAAATAACCTGCATCAATGGTGCTTCTCGCCACACTCCGCTATCTGCCTAATTGACTGAAGCAGTTTTGTAGGAGAGGGATTGGGTTAGTTTCTGGATACATCTTAAAGCCATCTGATCTCAATTCAGTTTATTTTGTATAGCCCAATATCACAAATTACAAATTTGCCTCAGAGGGCTTTACAATCTGTACACATACGACATCCCTGTCCCAGGACCTCACATCGGTCCTTTCCGAATGTGACAGTCTCATCTCCCATTGGCTTGCATGTAAAATGTCTGTGGCTTGGTTGTTCGTGATTGTTTTAATAGATTCTGGTAGTGAGATGGCTTTGGACTGGATCAGAAGTATCACAGTGTTCACAGAAACTTCTCAAATCCACCCTACGTGAGAGTACACAGCTGTGGTTTCCTTTTCTATCCATATGCTGATGGTCAGATTTTGCCAAAATTCTGCTAGAAAACACTGCTTTTGTCTTCACATAAGTGGACAACAGGGAAGAAATATATTTTTGCCTGAATTTACAGTAAAACTTTTGAACGCTCACTGTAAATCATTTTTTAGGCTTTATTTATTGGGGATGTCACAACAAGTCTTTAGAAATAGTTAAAGGCAAGAATATGTCCACAAATGTACGTCTGGGAGCTGTCATGTTAACAGTTCAGCCTCGTTTGGTTGTTGAGCTGGTTGGAGCAGACAGTAACTTTATAGTCACAAGCCGTCATCACCGCTTCACTTATTTTCTCTTTTTGCTGTCTTTCACCAGAAATGTTAAGCATGTGTACCCCCAGCTATACCCTACTTTCTCGCTGGCCTGCATCGTGTATTCATTTTGGCCTTTTTTATGTCCTGACAGTAGTGCCTTTGAAGAAGCTCCTCCCTCCATTGCCAATATCCAACGCCCACAGGGAGGAAAGTAGAGAGTTCAAAGCCAAGCAGTACAACTGTATCAGCACAACTTGCAGCTGGCACTAGAGATAAAACGTAGGATGCAGGGGAATTGGCACTCAGTCTACAGTGACAGTGGTGGCTTGACGCCTGGTGTCCCAGGGTCCTCCTTTGTACTACCAGCAGAAGCACTTTCTCTCTGCCAGAGAGCCATTAGGGGGTAACAACAAAGTTAGAGGTGTGTAACTGTAGGATATATTCTCGCGGAGGTGTCAGGAAGGAGCGTGAATCCAGCCATTGATTTGTCTGTGAATTAATTTGACTTTTCTGAAACTTTATTGTATTTCGCAAAGAAAAAACGAGGATGACTATAATTGGATTTTACTTCGGCCTTCTCACACCAATATACACACATGAATATAATGAGTACTGGGAAAAATTCAGTTCAAATCAGGCAACAATGTGCAGAGAGCAATGGCCTCATTTAACTGAGACCACACAGGCAATAAGGGTGATGGAAAGGTTAGGAGTCTTATTAATAGTATCCTGCAATCTAAATATGTCTTCACTGTTCATTTTTATATTAAATATGAAGTCCAAATAACAAGTGCATACTTTACAATCTCATTATTATTGAGTTCTTGGCTATCTTGTGGTCCAGAAGTTCCAACCGTTTATGGTAAATGTCCTATCTACCTCCATTAAGGTATAGGAAAACTTACCATATTGATGGTCAAAGTGCAAAACCTCCTATCTGCTAAATTATCCAGAAAAAGTGAGGGGAACCTCCTATCTGCACTTTGTGTATTTTCCATTTTTTATTTCCTTTTGTATTTTTTGGTCTTTTTTAAAATGTCTATTATGTATTGGGTATCCTTAACTAATAGCATAATGCAAGAAAACAACACATTTCTTTTCTATTCTCAAAAAAGTAAATGTTTTCGTCAGGAGGTTTTGCTCTTCGGCCATCGATCTACAGTCTATCTATCTGCAGTCCCTCATAATAATTAATTATTTCAAAATAAATCTCTGCCTGCATTGTGACAAAAGAGAGTTGCATCTCCCCCTACTGTTTTTACTGTAAAAGCACCATTGCTGAGTCAAATCAAAGGAGACAGTCTACCGTACACTGTTTTTGTTTTGATATGAAGGTCTAACTTGGTTTTCAGAATATTAACGTTTTATTATGGACAGGATCTCCCAACAGTTCCTCTGCCCTACTGGCTGGAATGGAAATTATTTATATGCGTATGTACTTCAAGTTTAAGGGGTATGTTATAGCCAGAAGTTATTCATAGCTGAATTAAAGGCTGCCCTATGTGTTTAGTGGGTTTCCTAACCCTTGGGCACTTGATAGATTGAAAATTATAATTTCTGAGTCCATTGGTTCGATAACAAGCCCTCTTGCTTGAAAAACTCAGTGTAAGCACTAGAAAAAGAATGTATGAATAAATAATTGATTAATAACATATGGCAGCTAAGCATGTGAGTATAAACAGTTTCCCCTGAGATTATAGAAGATGTTCTAATTGTCTTTGTGTGGGCTCATTTCTATTCATGAACATAATTTCACTACCTCAGCACATGACAAAAAATAAAAAGCAGAACCGAAGGCAGATCTCCTGGGTGACACTAAGGTCTTGTGTCTTGCGCTCTTCCCCTTTTGAATTAGAAAAAAATGAACTATTTTCGGCTAGAACTGCAGATGTAGCTGAAATGATATAAGGAAAAAGACAGGGAGCTGTATATTATTATTTTTACACACACATATATATATATATATATATATATATATATATATATATATATATATATATATATACACATACATACATGCATACATACATACATACATTCATATATATATATATATATATATATATATATATATATGTGTGTGTGTAAATAAGCGGACTTAACTTCATACCTTACCAATGCACTGCAACTGCAGCCATAATTAGAAAAATGAATAAGTCCTCGAAGAAACTGAACATGGTGGTAACATTGTTTTGCACGTGGCCTCTGTATTATTATCTGCACGTGTGTGTGTACTTGCTGCTCCCTATTGTTTTCCAGGATATTGTATTGTATTAAATATTGGTAAAATGTTGGCAACTGCAGCCCGAGCAATGGTGTAACATTTAAGGGGTGAATTATTTCCGTCGTTTTTTTCATTAGCGGCATTTATTTATGCATCGTTTCGGACCGCTTCTTCTTTTCAGCTTTTCATTTGACTCCTCACGGCTTTTTAGCTTTTTATTTTACGGTTTTTATTTTAGTTGCTGGCGCGTTCTCGTATAACCGACAGTCGTCGTTGAACAAATAAGAGCCTTTTAACGATGCCAAAGTTGTGAGCTTTTTCCCCCGAAAGACTTGAACGCAGCACAACGCTACGTCAGCTGATACGCGGGGCAGAGCCCAACACAACTCACGTGACTCCTGTCAGCACATGACAGTCCGCACCAGCGTGTCAACATGGCTGCAGTCCCGCAGTAAGTCGGTTTTTTTCTGATATCTGGCAGCTCTTTAACTGACGCAACATGTGTTTATTTTAGTTAATTTCACCAAAATAGTCTCGGCAGCTTTTACTACCAGCCCACCGGAACAGGCCGATGCTTTGCTAAGCTCGCGAGCGCGTCTAGAGATATTTAATTAGTCAGCTGTCTCTTTTCAACCTGCGCATGTCTGGACGTTCTGCTGTTGCACTACTGACATTTGGGGAGATGTGTTACATTCTTAACAGGACAAATATAATGCACTTTTAAATCTGCTCATGAATGTTTACTTCCAAATACTTGTACTTCTAAATACTGCTGATGAATGCTTACTTCCTTACTTGTAAGGATGCGCAGCTGCTTTGAAATAAATCATTTATGTTCAGCAGTAAATGCACTCCGCTCCCAACCTTTTTGTCCTGGGACCCCTCACTTATTTTTGTATTATTTATTTTTATCCTCACTTTTTTTTTTTTAGGTTTTCAGTGGTGACGGTATCTATTGTTTTCCTGCTGTGATGCAGTAGTTTTGTGTTTTTAAAGTGCAAGTCTCCAATCAGAAAAATAATCCAAGTGTTATTGAACTAATCAAGGATGTAGCAGACCTACATTTGTATTCAGTTTTATAGGTGAATGGTAATGTAGCAGTTTATCTGCCACCTGTGTGGTAAATGTGTATTAAAAGCTATACATTGCTGAACGTCATGGAAAGCCAGCAGTATAATTGTGTGAAACATAAAATATTATGTTGCGATCACAAAGTAATCAACAAGCTTTATTTTCCTTGTGGTCACGACGCAACCGACTTGGTGTGACCGTTTTGGATAAAACCAAATAATAAAATCTGCTGTGGTAATCTTAAAGTTGTCAGCAATCACGAGGTGATCTTTGCCAGAAGTTGGAACAAAAATCATCATATGACATTACATAACACAATGCAACGTCAGAAACTCTTCCTTTAATGAGTACCTCACTAACACAATCCTAAAAAAAACTGTTTGTGAGTGAGCTCTTGCCCTGCAGGGTGTTTGGATTGCAGTGTAGTACACAATTGTGTTTACAGCCGTCAATAAAAATATAATTTACCACCTGACTGAGGCCGATCTGTCCTCACAGATTCGCAGTTACACCCGTAAACTCAGCCAGCCAGCAGTGAACGACACAGTTCAATGAGCTATAAAAGACTACAAGGTTATGGATTAACCTTTGATATAGTCCAGGATGAAACAGATATGTTCTGTTTGTTATCTTATCAGCAAAGCCATGGGCCAGAGGCCGAGATTGCAAGGATGTCTCTTCATTTATCCTTTAACTGTCTGAAGGCTGTTCAGCCACTTCTTCAGGCTGAAACATACCAACCAAATCCAGAGGATTTGCCTTCAGAGAGAACTTAAACCATAATGGGTCCCCTCTCTTTGCTCAGGAGATCAAAAAGGATTCCCCAGAATGTGCCCACAGAAATTAGCTGTCAAAGCTTTGACTAGAGATGTCATATAGATTAAATTGTCAAAATAGAATTAATATGAGCATTACGTCATTTTAGGCTTGCGCAGTTTGCGACCGGTCGACCCTAATCTAAAGTCCTTCAGTTGCCTTTGCCGACCAGTACGCCGCCCCATCTTCTGTGCCCCTGTCCTTTCAGAGCCGTCCACTGGCTGGGCAACGAGACCCTGAGGGTGTCCGCCGCTCTGTTCGCCGAGAACCGCCGGCGACTGTGCAGCGGGCTGAAGGACAAAGACGGAGTGGTGCCGCAGTCCGTGGTTTTGCTGCAGGGCGGGGAGCAGAAGCAGAGGTTCTGCACGGACACAGACCTCCTTTTCAGACAGGTAAGTAGTCTCTAGTTGCCTCTGGGATAAGTCCAGAAACTGAGGCTGGGGGGGGGCAAGGTCTTGCATTTATTTATCCGTCCATCCAGCTATGATCCCCAAGCAAAGCAGTTAGTTTAAGTCCCTTTCAGCATATCCTGTGTCGGTCTTCTCTCCACTGGTAGTGCCCAAATCCCTAAAGCGATTCTATCCGGCCGCCACAAAAACCTTCAGTCCAGTTCTTAGCTCCTACGGCGGTGTGTTAATCTCTTCATTCTGTCAGAAAAAAATATGTGGGCCAGCCACCAGCCACTCTGCAGAGAAGTCACTTGCCCCACCCCCACCCCCCACCCCCCACCTCTAAGCTTGCGACTGTAATTGGGTTTCGAGCAGAATTTAAAGAGCACATTGAAAGTCACGTTTGAGCTCTGCATTCACCTCTGTGAACCCGGTTTCTGAGGACAGCGTCTCATTTTCTGCTTTGGTCATCGTCTGACCGGAAGTAACTTTCTGTCCCCGCGGGCTATTTGATAATCTCCCTCACTAATGCGCTGGCTGATTTCTTTCCATTCTGCAGGAGTCTTTCTTCCACTGGGCTTTCGGAGTAACCGAGCCCGACTGCTATGGGGCCATTGATGTGGACTCTGGGAAATCCGTCCTTTTTGTTCCCAAACTGCCGGAAAGCTACGCCACTTGGATGGGAGAGTGAGTCGCACTAATCTTCAAAGAGCGGCCAACAATCATCACGGCCGTGAGCTGGAACTCGAGGAGAGGGTTGACAGAGTCGCGTGCACCCAGTATAAACTTAATATATCGACATTTAGTATTTTATTTTTTTTATTGTAAATGCAACCGAGAGACATTTTAGACTTTTTGATATTTGTCCTGAACACTTCAGTTCTGCTATAGAGATTGATTCTTAATATACTAAATGAGTGCAAGTCTTTGTTCACTGTACGTTTTTTTACTAGATTTATCTTTTGCGTCTGTTGACAGGATCTTTCCCAAAGAGCACTTCAAGGAGAAGTATGCTGTGGATGAGGTGCAATACACCTGTGATGTAAGTCTGTGTGTGCGCATGCGTGTGCGTGTGCGTCCTTCCTTGTTGTTTTTTTACATTACATTACATTACATGTCATTTAGCTAGAACCTTGATGTTCAGTCACCTTTCATGAAAATGCATTAGTGCATTCGTAGTCAGTTTTTTATTTTCTTAAATGTGAAGGTCATCATTCTTTTATCTGAACCTCCTGGATGAGATTGTGGGAACAATATTCTGTTTGCACAGCAGACTACTGCACACAGTCTACATGTGCAGTCCGTGACATCGGTGGCTAATGACTGAGAACACGTTGATGATGGTGGGGCTCACAGAGTAATACGCTAAGTGTTTGTGGTCCATCGATTCACCGCTGCTCAGGTTCCTCTGACGGATATCAACCACCAAAATTCTCATGGAAGTCCCCCGGGACGTGTTTTATTTTAATTTTTAATTTTAAATCTGTTACCCTCCGATCTCATTTATTCCATCTAGTCCAAATGCATTCCTGCTCAGACAGTCTATAATTGTCTATTTTGAGAGTTTGTGAAAACGGTCATGTTCTGTATATCGGTGTTGACAGGCAGGTTCCCTGCGGCGCCCCATCGGATGGTTGACAGCTCCCGAGCTATTTTCGAGGTGTGCGTGCTGACAAATCAAAAATAATATAAAGTCTTTCACTGGCCAACAAATCACATTAGAAGTGTGCGCGTGTTTGAAAATGATCACATACTATTTCTGCATTCATTTCTATATTTATCTGTGAGCTTTTGATGACTCATCCTGCTGCCGATATTACAGGTATTTGTACATCTCCACACCTGCTCGAAGTGTTAGAGTTCCTAATTATTCACATTTGATGTACTAATTATCACTCCAACCGACAGCCAGTTCTCCCATGAAGCAATAGCAGCTCAATGCAGGATATTCTGATAAGAACCAACATTAAATCATATAAGGCCTCTTTGTTTGTTTAACTTCAGTTGGTAATGCTAACCTAAAAGAGAACAATATATGTTTTATATACTGTTTAACAACTACTGCACACACTAACTAATCTTATTCATGCATGAAGTGCATTTAAAACATCTTCTAATAAGATATTTTCAGTCAGAAAAACAATTTCCTCCTATTCGTTGGTACTTTTGGAGCTAGTCATTGACTAATTACTGTTCAATTGAGTGATACACTCACAATGACATTTAAAACGCAATTAATCTGACGTCTCAAAATTAAGCTGCAATTTAGATTCGATGCGTTATGCAGCGGATGTGTTCCAAAGTCAACTTTAGTTGTATCAATAATAATCATAACAATGCTTCAAATACCACCAGTGTCTCTGAGCGCCGAGTTCGGGATCTGTTACCCGACATTTAGGCTGTTGGCAGCGGAGTTCTTAGTCCGCTGGAGGTTTGTCATTCAGTGTGCTGCTGGGGACCACGGGGACCACGGGGACCACGGAGACCACGGAGACCACGGGGACCACAGGGACCACGGAGACCACTGAGACCACAGGGACTACGGGGACCACGGAGACCACAGGGACCACGGGGACCACGGGGACCACGGAGACCACAGGGACCACATCGGTGTCTGCCACAGTGACCTTTTCATTCTGCAGACTGAGAGCAGAAGGAAACTGCCCCTTGTTGCCTCGGCTTCCCCTCTGTGCGTCTCGGTGTTCTAATTAATCCCCGTCTGCTTCCTTGCAGATTGCTGATGTCCTGTCCAACCTGAGACCAGCAGCGCTCCTGACACTGGTATGCCGAGCCGATGGTTTCTCTGTGTTATAGTGTGTGTGGTCGGACCAGTCATCACTCCTCCCTCCCGATTTACAGATAGTGAGACGTACTTTTGTTTTACGTCAGATGACCGATCACAGGACGGATTCTCGTCATTATTGTGAGATTTCAATCTTGCTTTGGTCAGAAAAGGGAACTAAAACAAAGTTTAAAGTTGTGATGATTCATCAAAAACATTGTATTGTACATGTCTCATTTCCCTAATAACCTGCGGTTCTCACAATCACTTGGAATGTTGGATATATAGATACTAGTGTTTTTCCAATTTAAGTAAAATAAATGATCATAGAAGTTAAATTAGTAATTGTTATTGTTTTATTTATGGCATGGCAACTTGTACAGCACATATGACTTTTTATCGCTACTTCTAGCCGTTATTGGGCCGTTTCCATAGAGCTGCAGGACTTAAATATTCAGTGAAAATCAAGGTCACGGAGAGTCAAATGTGACGGGGAGCAAAGAAAACGCCTGAAATTGCTTTTGGTTGAGGGGGTTGAAAGGTCCAGTCAGATCTGCCTCCCTCTTCCTCGCCTGACCACACTCATCATGTTGAAAATACAAATCCATTTCATCAGACAAGAAATATTGAACATTGTCAACGTTCAAAAACCTGAGTATCATATTCATCCACTGCTAGTACAGTCTGAGAATATTTGCTTTCACCAGTTCTACAGCTGTCAGGAGATGATCCATCAGTGATCACAGGATCCATCATCGGCCTGGATGTACAACAGTTGTATGTCCCGTATTGGCATTTGAGTGCACTTCACTTGTTTTTGTGTTTGTTTTACTCCATGCAGCGAGGTCAGAATACAGATAGTGGGAGCATCTGCCGCGAAGCCTCCTTTGAAGGAATAAGTGGGTATGTATAATGGCCGCCACTTTGCATGAACATAATTATACATTGTTTTGTCTTGTTTCTTTTATACCCAAGGACACAACGGGGAAAAAAACACTGATTGTTTCTGATTAACCCAATTCTAAGTATAATTTAATTAAGCAAACTATCTTGCTTTTGCTTCTTAGTTGTCCATTAATTGCAATGTTACTGTTCTCGGCACTAGTATTTTTATTTTTTTATCTGTTCCACACTGACCTTAAACTGCTTTGAAAATTGTATTTACAAAGTGTATAAAAAATGGGTTGGAGATAGTTGGTCAAGTCTGGTGATGTTGGAACGTGTGAAAGAGGAAAAATGGAACCGCAGGACGTGACACACTCACTATTTGAAGAAAGGCAGAACATGGGCCAAAGCCTCATTTAATGTTTTTTGTTCCTTTTTTTTTCAGCTTCAAAGTGAACAACACTCTTCTGCACCCTGTCATTGTGGAGTGGTAAGTAATTAAAATATGATAAATAATATTCAGGAAGCCCACTTGAGATGAGAATCAAGACTGTACCGTCTTGTCTCCCTTCACCACCTAAACATTTCTTCAGATGGCTTTTGACACTTTTAAAACATGAACCTTGGCAAATCACAGCTGCCCAGCGAGGTAATTGTGTGTCTGCAATCAGAAACGGGAGCTTTTCTTTGGCTTTTTTTTTTTTTTTTCTCCCTCGCCAAGTGAGAAGCCAGTCTGCACGGATGTAATGGACTTCGTGCTCGCCTGGTTGTCCTTGGCATTAGAGTTTGTACCCTCCAGATGAATTGACATTTTCTGAAATAAGGAGGAATGCTTTTCAGGCACACCTCCTGGGGAGAGAGAGTTGATTGAGCCCCTCTGCTGCCTCCACTCCACAGAGCTCACATGGCTCTCTTTATAATGGGCTATTTTATTTTTAGTTATTTTATTGAGTTATTTTCTATTGAGTTTGTTAGGGTTCTTATTATTCTTATTCTTTATTTTTTGAACATTGGGCGCATTTTGGGGGTATTTGCGAGCGACGAAACCCGCTCAAATTTGGCAAGCTTGTCAGTCTCGGTGAAAATAGCCATCCGATCACGTAGAGACACATAATGCATGTATCTGTTCACATTCTCAAAGCGCCACCTACTTGCTCAACTAGACTTGCTCGAATCTGCCCCAAACTCGTCCCGCCGGCGCCCCCGTCCGGCACTGGTGAGCAAGGACCCGTTCAGTGCTGCTCGCAGCTTTAATTTTTACTTGTTACCATTGGTTACCACCGCTTTGTGTTATTTGTTTCTGTTATTATTGTTGAAATCTATAATGCTATTGTATCAAGCCTCCCAAGGGGCAGCTACTGATTCCCGAGCAAAAGTGAATGAGAGATGGGGAGATCACCAGGCAAGAAAAGCTTCAGCTCCAATATTGTCTCTCAGCTTAGATTTAAATCAAACACTATTACGTTTTTATTGTGGTTCTGAAACATTTTCCGCAGCAGTAGATTACAAGGATTATTGTGTATAAATTGATCTAATTTATACACAATAATCCTGGGAAAGATGGAGGACCAGCTGTCTCTCTTTCTTCCTTTGGCGCAATATGAAAGTTGAATGATGTTCTGTGGCTGTGCATTGGATAACCTGGCAGTGTGTGGACGAGGAGCGAGAGAGCTGCTCACTGACTTGTTGTTTCTGTCTGCGTCTGCAGCCGTCTGGTTAAGACTGACATGGAGCTGGAGGTCCTGCGCTACACCAACAGGATTTCCAGTGAAGCCCATAAAATGGTACGGTTCCTCGGATAGAAGGAGCGCCTGCGAGGGGCACTGCCTTCAGTTTTCAAATAATAAAAGAAAGAATATAAATGTTCAGAGCTTGAAATTAAACGGGCAAAGTATGGAAGTACCAAGCAGCTTATCGAGTTTAAAGGATTTTGGATCCTCTAAGGCTATAATCTGTTTTAAATGCTATCGATTTTAACTTTAGCCAGCAGTGAACAGAGAGAGCCTTTGACCAATAAGCTGTGTCATTAAAGCAATATTTTACTTCTGCACAGGATTTCACTGTTAACACCATGAATAACCTCCGCACGGCTGGCGGAGGCAGTTAACCTCTCAATGTTATCTGTCCTCTGAAGTCAATCACTATAAGCGTTCATTATTGTTTTACACCAGTTGTTATGAGTGTGATCGTTAGACCTTTTCAGCGGTGTGTTTTTCACCTTTTGGCAGATTTTCAGGAATAATCATCCCTGTAGGTTTGCGGTAGAAACTGAAAATGCTCTCCTAAATCAGCGCTTGAGGGCACTGACTCTTTATGACTGTTTTTGTTGTGAATCCTGGAAACTCCACTTGAGGAAATGATCCACAATTCATTCTAAAGCATCTTATAAACCAATGAGATAAAACAACATATAGTGTTGCTATTGTGCATTGGGGTGTCATTGAGAGCATGTTCAAACTATATATTTATTTATTTATTTATTTATTCCCACTGTTTGTGTGCAGATCATGAAGAATGTGAAACCAGGACAGAAAGAATATGAAATGGAGAGGTACGTGGTGCATTTTGTTTTCATGCCAGATATGTAGAAGCCTGTGTTTCTCTACTCTTTTGTAGCTATGCTGTTTTTTTTTCTTTTCTAAAGTTTGAAGCAGCACTTTTTAAAAATATATAGAATATTATTATTATTATTATTATTATTATTATTATTATTTAATTTGTTTTGTCTCGCTGGAAAATGACAACAGGATAACACTTCACAAGTATCGGTCGCCATCCAACTGCTTCCTGTGTGTTTGAGGATTATTATCTGTTGCAACTCCATTACTATCTTTTACTACTATTAGGTGTGCCTTATGGTCAACTGCCTTTTATGACAAAATAAAGTGCCATACAAATGAAGGTTACTCAACTATACTTGTGTTAACGTCAAGCTGGGAGCAAAAGAAGTAATTTAAATGTTTTTTTATTAAGTTCATATTTATATTTTATATAATTTTTAGTTTGTATATTTTAGTAACACATGTTGGTGTAATTTTATTTTGTATGCAGTGTCAAAGCAGCCGTCATGATGGTTATTTTGCGTGTAAGAAGCACCAGGAACCTTGGACTCGACAGCTTTGCGATGCTGTCCAGAGCCATAGAAATGTTTGATGTGCTCAAACATGATTTAAAGAACGAGCACTGAATTATTTTTTAAAAAGCATGCAATCAGACAGAGGGCAGTGAAAGTCCTTCAACTGATTCATGTTTTCTCTGATCTCGGCTGTGCTGATGTTTAGTTTCCGTTTCTCACAGGGGGTTTTCTCTGACACTTTTTCTTTTGCTTCTTTGCAGCCTCTTCCAGCACTACTGCTACACCAAGGGAGGGATGCGTCACACCTCATACACCTGTATCTGTGGAACGTAAGGCAATCATTCATTCTCTTTTGTTGTTGTTAAATTACTAACTGGAGCCGATATTATGCTCCTCCAAAGATGCATGTAAATATTATGCAAAGCAGAGTTAATAATGCAGAAGAAGCTGGAGGGTTACTGTCGGAAAGCTGCATCATTATGGATGATGAACTTTGAGTGCCTGTCGCTAATCATGCTTTGGCCTTTTGCCTTAAACACCATGTGCAATGACTGCATGGGGATTGGTTAGTGGATACAAGCTATTTCCCTTTTCAAATTAAGAGCTTGAAAATTACGAACCGGATCATGGCGGTGATTCTTCAGAGGCACTGTCTGGACTTTCTATTTTAAAGGTTTAAATGTTGAACGGTTGAAGGATTATAATTATATGTATGTCTTTTCAATGGACATACTGTGTTTTTCTTCTTTAACAACAGGGGCAATAATTCCTCCATTCTCCACTACGGTCATGCCGGTGCTCCGAATGAAAAGACGATCACGGACGGTGACATGTGGTGAGACGCTTTTCAGCAGATTTTAAAAGCGTGCAATACACTAGTTTTTAATTAATTCTTGAATTTTGCGCATAATGTGATTAATCGATTAAATTTGTTCATCTTTGCCCAGCTATATATATATATATATATATATATATATATATATATATATCTCTATCTCATCGCCCCTTTGGCTGATCAGTTGTGAAATATCGTCCCCTGCAGTCTGTTCGACATGGGTGGAGAGTACTACTGCTACTCCTCAGACATCACATGCTCTTTCCCAGCCAACGGAAAGTTCACTCCCGACCAGAGGGCCATCTACGAGGCTGTCCTCAAATCCTCTCGAACCGTCATGGCTGCCATCAAACCAGGTTACCATCCTTTTAGTCAGTTTAGCTATCCAGTACACTTCACTGAAAAAAGGTAAAGCCAGGAAAAGTACCTCCTAAATGTACTAGTTTGCCCTCAAAGAAACATGACCAGCAGAGAGTAAACCGATAATTTTTTTGTTGCATTTTGAAGGCATCTTTTTTTGTTGTATGTTTTTCAGTACAGTTAAACATTTTAACTACAGCGACCGAGTTCTTGTTAATATTATTTATTTGAAAACTCTGCAAGTGAAATGAAAACCTGGTCTTAGATCCATACCTATATTTTCAGAGGCATAATGATATCAACATGCATACTTAAAGCTAAGGAACTTTCCTTCTGTGTTGATTTTGGCGGTCCTTGTTGATGAAAGTGTTCCAAAGACTGGAGTCCCTTTTTTTTTTTTAGAAAACCTACTTTCTCTGCTGAGCTCTCCTCCTCTGACCTGAAAGACTTGTTAGTGAACTTGCATGATTTCATGTGGAATCTGACCCAGTGGCACGGATGACAAGCTTTAAGAATAACTATATATAAATAGACAATCCTCCCGCTGATGGTCTCGTTTACTTATAGGTCATATAGAGGCATCAGTATTACATCGAGACATTAACTTTTAAAATGAAATGCGTTTAGTTCATATAAACCTCTGTTCCTCGTTAACAAAGCTGCTTGTGTTGAAGGTGTAAAGTGGAGCGACATGCACCGCATGGCTGACCGGATCCACCTGGAGGAGCTTGTGGCCATCGGCATCCTGAATGGCAGCGTGGAGGACATGGTAAAGGTCCACCTGGGCTCCGTCTTCATGCCCCATGGCCTGGGGCACCTGCTGGGCATCGACGTCCATGATGTGGGAGGGTACCCTGAGGTGAGTACAGAAGACTTCCATTTTGAGATTTGACATCATCTGACCTTTTGGCTGTTGTTGAAACAGTCAAAGTCTCCAGACAGAAGAGGGAAACGCATTCCTGTTCCTCCAGTATTGATGTGTCATCAATAATTAAGAGAGCAGAACAAAAAGAGGCCAAGATGCAGGAACAGGGTCAGGGTGAGGGCAGGAGAGGGAAGATGCTGTTTGAACTCTGGACACTGACAATTTTAGGTTGTGGTGGAGGATTTTGTACAGTTGTGCACTTCTTAAAACTGAAGAGTTAACCCATAGAAACGGTCACATCCCACAGACACATCCCAAGGACAGACGATAGTGGACACACTACAGACGATAGTGGACACATCCAAAGGACACATGACAAACTATATGGACACATCCAAAGGACACATGACAAACTATATGGACACATCCCAAGGACACATGACAGACGATAGTGGACACACTACAGACTATAGGGACACATCCCAAGGACACATGACAGACGATAGTGGACACACTACAGACTATATGGACACATCCCAAGGACACATGACAGACGATAGTGGACACATTACAGACGATAGTGGACACATTACAGACGATAGTGGACACACTACAGACGATAGTGGACACACTACAGACTATAGGGACACATCCCAAGGACACATGACAGCGTTAGTGGACACACTACAGACTATATGGACACATCCTAAGGACACATGACAGACGATAGTGGACACACTACAGACTATATGGACACATCCCAAGGACACATGACAGACGATAGTGGACACATCCCAAGGACACATGACGAACTATATGGACACATTACAGATGATAGTGGACACATCCCAAGGACACATGACAGACAATAGTGGACACACTACAGACTATAGTGGACACATCCCAAGGACACATGACAGCGTTAGTGGACACACTACAGACTATATGGACACATCCTAAGGACACATGACAGACGATAGTGGACACACTACAGACGATAGTGGACACACTACAGACGATAGTGGACACACTACAGACTATAGGGACACATCCCAAGGACACATGACAGCGTTAGTGGACACACTACAGACTATATGGACACATCCTAAGGACACATGACAGACGATAGTGGACACACTACAGACTATATGGACACATCCCAAGGACACATGACAGACGATAGTGGACACATCCCAAGGACACATGACGAACTATATGGACACATTACAGATGATAGTGGACACATCCCAAGGACACATGACAGACAATAGTGGACACACTACAGACTATAGTGGACACATCCCAAGGACACATGACAGCGTTAGTGGACACACTACAGACGATAGTGGACACATCCCAAGGACACATGACAGACGATAGTGGACACACTACAGACGATAGTGGACACACTACAGACGATAGTGGACACATCCCAAGGACACATGACAGACGATAGTGGACACACTGCAGACGATAGTGGACACATCCCAAGGACACATGACAGCGTTAGTGGACACACTACAGACGATAGTGGACACACTACATACGATAGTGGACACATCCCAAGGACACATGACAGACGATAGTGGACACATCCCAAGGACACACTACAGACTTTAGTGGACACAATACAGACTATAGTGGACACATTACAGATGATAGTGGACACACTACAGACGATAGTGGACACATCCCAAGGACACATGACAGACGATAGTGGACACACTACAGACTATATGGACACATCCCAAGGACACATGACAGACGATAGTGGACACACTACAGACGATAGTGGACACACTACAGACGATAGTGGACACACTACAGACTATAGGGACACATCCCAAGGACACATGACAGCGTTAGTGGACACACTACAGACTATATGGACACATCCTAAGGACACATGACAGACGATAGTGGACACACTACAGACGATAGTGGACACACTACAGACTATATGGACACATCCCAAGGACACATGACAGACGATAGTGGACACATCCCAAGGACACATGACGAACTATATGGACACATTACAGATGATAGTGGACACACTACAGACTATAGGGACACATCCCAAGGACACATGACAGACGATAGTGGACACATCCCAAGGACACATGACAGACGATAGTGGACACATCCCAAGGACACATGACAGACGATAGTGGACACACTACAGACGATAGTGGACACATCCCAAGGACACATGACAGAGGATAGTGGACACATCCCAGAGACACATGACAGACGACAGTGGACACATCCCAAGGACACACTACAGACTATAGTGGACACACTACAGACTATAGTGGACACGCTACAGACGATAGTGGACACATCCCAAAGACACATGACAGACGACAGTGGACACATGACAGATGATAGTTGACACACTACAGACGATAGTGGACACACTACAGACGATAGTGGACACATCCCAAGATCACATGACAGACGATAGTGGACACACTACAGACTATAGTGGACACACTACAGACGATAGTGGACACACTACAGACGATAGTGGACACATCCCAAGGACACATGACAGAGGATAGTGGACACATCCCAAAGACACATGACAGACGACAGTGGACACATGACAGACGATAGTGGACACACTACAGACGATAGTGGACACACTACAGACGATAGTGGACACATCCCAAGGACACATGACAGACTATAGTGGACACATGACAGACTATAGTGGACACATCCCAAGGACACACTACAGACGATAGTGGGCACACTACAGACGATAGTGGACACACTACAGACGATAGTGGACACATCCCAAGGACACATGACAGACTATAGTGGACACATGACAGACTATAGTGGACACATCCCAAGGACACACTACAGACGATAGTGGACACACTACAGACGATAGTGGACACATCCCAAGGACACATGACAGCATTAGTGGACACACTACATACGATAGAGGACACATCCCAAGGACACACTACAGACTTTAGTGGACACAATACAGACTATAGTGGACACATTACAGATGATAGTGGACACACTACAGACAATAGTGGACACATCCCAAGGACACACTACAGACTATATTGGACACACTACATACGATAGTGGACACATCCCAAGGACACATGACAGACGATAGTGGACACACTACAGACGATAGTGGACACATCCCAAGGACACATGACAGACGATAGTGGGCACACTACAGACGATAGTGGACACACTACAGACGATAGTGGACACACTACAGACGATAGTGGGCACACTACAGACGATAGTGGACACACTACAGACGATAGTGGACACATCCCAAGGACACATGACAGACGATAGTGGACACACTACAGACGATCGTGGACACACTACAGACGATAGTGGACACATCCCAAGATCACATGACAGAGGATAGTGGACACATGACAGACTATAGTGGACACATCCCAAGGACACACTACAGACAATAGTGGGCACACTACAGACGATATGGACACATCCCAAGGACACATGACAGACGATAGTGGACACATCCCAAGGACACATGACGAACTATATGGACACATTACAGATGATAGTGGACACATCCCAAGGACACATGACAGACAATAGTGGACACACTACAGACTATAGTGGACACATCCCAAGGACACATGACAGCGTTAGTGGACACACTACAGACGATAGTGGACACATCCCAAGGACACATGACAGACGATAGTGGACACACTACAGACGATAGTGGACACACTACAGACGATAGTGGACACATCCCAAGGACACATGACAGACGATAGTGGACACACTGCAGACGATAGTGGACACATCCCAAGGACACATGACAGCGTTAGTGGACACACTACAGACGATAGTGGACACACTACATACGATAGTGGACACATCCCAAGGACACATGACAGACGATAGTGGACACATCCCAAGGACACACTACAGACTTTAGTGGACACAATACAGACTATAGTGGACACATTACAGATGATAGTGGACACACTACAGACGATAGTGGACACATCCCAAGGACACATGACAGACGATAGTGGACACACTACAGACTATATGGACACATCCCAAGGACACATGACAGACGATAGTGGACACACTACAGACGATAGTGGACACACTACAGACGATAGTGGACACACTACAGACTATAGGGACACATCCCAAGGACACATGACAGCGTTAGTGGACACACTACAGACTATATGGACACATCCTAAGGACACATGACAGACGATAGTGGACACACTACAGACGATAGTGGACACACTACAGACTATATGGACACATCCCAAGGACACATGACAGACGATAGTGGACACATCCCAAGGACACATGACGAACTATATGGACACATTACAGATGATAGTGGACACACTACAGACTATAGGGACACATCCCAAGGACACATGACAGACGATAGTGGACACATCCCAAGGACACATGACAGACGATAGTGGACACATCCCAAGGACACATGACAGACGATAGTGGACACACTACAGACGATAGTGGACACATCCCAAGGACACATGACAGAGGATAGTGGACACATCCCAGAGACACATGACAGACGACAGTGGACACATCCCAAGGACACACTACAGACTATAGTGGACACACTACAGACTATAGTGGACACGCTACAGACGATAGTGGACACATCCCAAAGACACATGACAGACGACAGTGGACACATGACAGATGATAGTTGACACACTACAGACGATAGTGGACACACTACAGACGATAGTGGACACATCCCAAGATCACATGACAGACGATAGTGGACACACTACAGACTATAGTGGACACACTACAGACGATAGTGGACACACTACAGACGATAGTGGACACATCCCAAGGACACATGACAGAGGATAGTGGACACATCCCAAAGACACATGACAGACGACAGTGGACACATGACAGACGATAGTGGACACACTACAGACGATAGTGGACACACTACAGACGATAGTGGACACATCCCAAGGACACATGACAGACTATAGTGGACACATGACAGACTATAGTGGACACATCCCAAGGACACACTACAGACGATAGTGGGCACACTACAGACGATAGTGGACACACTACAGACGATAGTGGACACATCCCAAGGACACATGACAGACTATAGTGGACACATGACAGACTATAGTGGACACATCCCAAGGACACACTACAGACGATAGTGGACACACTACAGACGATAGTGGACACATCCCAAGGACACATGACAGCATTAGTGGACACACTACATACGATAGAGGACACATCCCAAGGACACACTACAGACTTTAGTGGACACAATACAGACTATAGTGGACACATTACAGATGATAGTGGACACACTACAGACAATAGTGGACACATCCCAAGGACACACTACAGACTATATTGGACACACTACATACGATAGTGGACACATCCCAAGGACACATGACAGACGATAGTGGACACACTACAGACGATAGTGGACACATCCCAAGGACACATGACAGACGATAGTGGGCACACTACAGACGATAGTGGACACACTACAGACGATAGTGGACACACTACAGACGATAGTGGGCACACTACAGACGATAGTGGACACACTACAGACGATAGTGGACACATCCCAAGGACACATGACAGACGATAGTGGACACACTACAGACGATCGTGGACACACTACAGACGATAGTGGACACATCCCAAGATCACATGACAGAGGATAGTGGACACATGACAGACTATAGTGGACACATCCCAAGGACACACTACAGACAATAGTGGGCACACTACAGACGATAGTGGACACACTACAGACGATAGTGGACACATCCCAAGGACACATGACAGACTATAGTGGACACATGACAGACTATAGTGGACACATGACAGACTATAGTGGACACATCCCAAGGACACACTACAGACGATAGTGGACACACTACAGACGATAGTGGACACATCCCAAGGACACATGACAGCGTTAGTGGACACACTACATACGATAGTGGACACATCCCAAGGACACACTACAGACTTTAGTGGACACAATACAGACTATAGTGGACACACTACAGATGATAGTGGACACACTACAGACAATAGTGGACACATCCCAAGGACACACTACAGACTATATTGGACACACTACATACGATAGTGGACACATCCCAAGGACACATGACAGACGATAGTGGACACACTACAGACGATAGTGGACACATCCCAAGGACACATGACAGACTATAGTGGACACATGACAGACTATAGTGGACACATCCCAAGGACACACTACAGACGATAGTGGGCACACTACAGACGATAGTGGACACACTACAGACGATAGTGGACACATCCCAAGGACACATGACAGACTATAGTGGACACATGACAGACTATAGTGGACACATCCCAAGGACACACTACAGACAATAGTGGACACACTACAGACGATAGTGGACACACTACAGACGATAGTGGACACATCCCAAGGACACATGACAGCGTTAGTGGACACACTACATACGATAGTGGACACATCCCAAGGACACACTACAGACTTTAGTGGACACAATACAGACTATAGTGGACACACTACAGATGATAGTGGACACACTACAGATGATAGTGGACACACTACAGACAATAGTGGACACATCCCAATGACACACTACAGACTATATTGGACACACTACATACGATAGTGGACACATCCCAAGGACACATGACAGACGATAGTGGACACATCCCAAGGACACACTACAGACTTTAGTGGACACACTACAGACGATCGTGGACACACTACAGACGATAGTGGACACATCCCAAGATCACATGACAGACGATAGTGGACACATCCCAAGGACACACTACAGACGATAGTGGACACACTACAGACGATCGTGGACACACTACAGACGATAGTGGACACATCCCAAGATCACATGACAGAGGATAGTGGACACATGACAGATGATAGTGGACACACTACAGACTACAGTGGACACACTACAGACGATAGTGGACACACTACAGACGATAGTGGACACATCCCAAGGACACATGACAGACGATAGTGGACACATGACAGACTATAGTGGACACATCCCAAGGACACACTACAGATGATAGTGGACACATCCCAAGGACATATGACAGACGATAGTGTTTGCTAGTTTCAGTAAGACTTAACTATCTCACATCATTGATCTCTAATCACAGTGTGAACCAGATGGTTTGAGTAGTGGGCTTTGTTCGTGGAGCAACCTCCGTATCCTACAGTGTTATCGGCCAAAAGAAAGAAATACAACGTCAATACTCGTGTCAAAAGTTGAACCTTTTACATTTTTAATAAACTGTCCAGGGGGTGGAGCGCATTGACGAGCCTGGACTGAGGAGTCTTCGGATGGGCCGTCTGGTGCAGGAGAGGATGGTTCTCACCGTGGAGCCCGGCATATACTTCATCAACCACCTGCTGGACCAGGCCCAGGCCAACTCTGCCCAGAGCTGCTTCCTCAACAATCAAGTGCTGGCTCGCTTTCGTGGCTTTGGCGGGGTCAGTGTGCTTACGGTTTTATTTGGTTGCGTTTGTTCACCAGGAGGGTAATGGAAAGCTCGTGGGGCGACACTTGATACAGAATGACGTCATTGCTATTCTTCCATGTTTTGTGTCCAGCTGTGATACTAAGCTATAAAGATGGAGCATTGTGTTTTTAGGCATGGAAGTCATGCAAAGAAAATACTTCAATGTATTGCTCATATTCGTCTCCTATAATTCTACCAAGTTTGACTGACTGCTGTGTCAAAACTGTGGGCAGGTTCGCATTGAAGATGACATTGCCGTGACAGCTGATGGTATCGAGCTGCTGACCTGCGTCCCTCGCACGGTGGAGGAGATCGAGGCTTTCATGGCCAACTCTGCAAAACCCTTCAGCCCCGTCGTCACCACTGAGAAGCTGTGACTTAATTACTGCAGATAAACACTCTGTTCACTCTTATTACTCAATTTTATATAACAGACACGTGATCAAAATGTGTGGTAATTGTGCCTCCTGAAGGAATGCATTTCATTTAACATTTCAAATAAGATTTGTATTCTTGTATGTTCTTCTTTGTAAACATCTATTCACAAAAAGTGACATACATTTGTATATCAATAAACATTTAAATGTATGTTTTATTCATTGTATAGTACAGTCGTCACTAATAGTTGGGCCTAACTGTTGAATCCATCATAAATCTCATCGTATGTCTTGAAACATCATAAAAAGACATCTTTCAATAAATGTCATAAGTCATTATATAGCTTGCTTTGAGTTTTGAGTAAAAACTCAGAGCATGTCATGTAAATATCATACTATGCTATGAAAAAAATTGTAGTTTGTCAAAAGGCATACAAAACATTTCCTAGTATAGTTATGAATAGTGTGCCGTTATACTATAGTATGTCATCGAGATGTCTTGAAAAAGATCTTATTGAATCATCTCATAAAATATCATGTTATAGTATTCCATAGCCATATGCCGCATTAAACTACAAGGTCCAAAGTATAGTGTAAAAAAAAGTAAGCATAAAGTATGTCTTAAAAAGTCTACAAAATACAAAATGTCATAGTTTGGTACGCCTTGAAAGTGTCATATGCCATATAAACTTGTAACAAATGTGATTAGATAGATACTTTATTCACCCCCAGGGGGGAATTTGTTTGTAGCAGCAGCAGCAAGCAAAGTTACATACATATTAATATTAAGTATGACAAAATTGACAATATATACAATAAAATAGAGCAGGACATTCAATTAAGAAAAATGTATATACAGTGAAAGCTGTGCAAGTTTTATTGATCATTCAATTTGAGGAGGATCTGGTCAAAGGTGATTTATTATAAAGTCTAATAGCAGCAATGTATTCCCCTGAATCAGGAATGTTCCCCTCTATCTGTCTTTGTGACAGCGGAGCTGAAGCAGTCTGTTGGAGAACCTGCTCCGCTGTCCCTGCAGTAGGTGGTGGAGAGGGTGGTCCGGGTTCTCCAACATACACAAATCATTTCTTCAGTGTCCTCCTCTCCACCACCTGTTCCCAATAGTCCTGTTTGCAGCCAAAGATGGAGCCGGTCTTCTTCACCAGTTTAGTGTCTCCGGCTCCAATGCTGCTCCCCCAGCAGACGACAAAGAAGTACAGAGCACTGTCCACCGAGTTATATTGGAGTTGTACTGGAAGTCAGTGGTGTACAAGGTGAACAGGGAGGGAGACAGAACAGTTCCCTGTGGGGCTTCAACATCACTGACCACCGTCCCGAACAGCACACGGCCCAGTCGGACAAACTGGTCTGCCTGTGAGGTAGTCGGTGATCCAGGAGACGGTGGGCGCGTTAACCCCCACATTTCATATAGTATGTCAAACACAAAATACCACAGCATCGTATACCATAAAAACACAACTCAAGTGTTGGTTCAACATGCGCTCAGATTTGATTTCATGTGAGGTTGATCAAATAGTTAATGATAGGACACAATGGCTGTTCAGATAGATTCACTGCCATTTTCACGTCTGGCCTTGTCCACAAAGATTCCTTTAGTGAAGCATTGAGAGTACTGTTGTTGACATGTCCTCAGGCAGAGGATATTCATGCACGCTGATTAGCAATAAATTGCAGTCCCAATAAACACACGTGTCATAGAAAAAAAAAACTTCACTCGACAAAGGCTGGGAGGATCAGCACGAAGGAAAGAGTCAATTGTAAGAGCATACATTGTATGTATGGATTTCCCTATTTGGTGAATCCAAATACTTATTCCAGGGTGCTGGATGAGAGCCAACACTTTACATTACAAAATACTAAATTGAGGGTCAAGGTTAATTGGTTTTGCTTTGCAGCAACTCCCGGGTTTGACCCAATAGCTAACAGCCGTTTAACTTCTTATAAAGTAGAATATAAAATTGAATTGACTCCTGAAGGTTTTCGAAGTTCTGTTGGTACGAGGTATTGAAAATCATCTCATGACTGCCATATTGAGCGCCTCTGGAGTAAACGTCACATGGTGGGGGCTACACATGGACCCTGTGGATGAGCCCTTAGTAAGCAAAGACATATCATCCTCCACCCAGGCAGTCTTTTTGCATTAGCAGTGTGAAACAGATTAGATATGCAAATTGCAGATCGCACTGAGGAGCTGATATTACAGCAGTGCATCTCATATATTTTGGTGGCAAAATGTATTTAACCCGCTGTTGAGTCTTTTTAAGCTGAAATAACGAATATCATGAAACAGATTATCTATGAAATCCTTTATTCTTGCAAGAAGAGGCACAGATATACAGTCTTCAGCATCTATTAAGGTGTGCGCAGAAGAGAAGTCACATATAATTATATAGGGAGTGAACAAGGATGGAGCTCCCCAGGCCAGCTGGGAGATATAATCCTACGTTTTGGTTTTTTGATGCCCCGGACAACATAGCTCCCAGGATCACTGAGCCACTCAAACTCCTCCACCAGGTTAATGTGGCGATTCGCGGGGGGCGGGAAGTTATTATTATTATTTAAAATGTATTATTTGATTCTATGTTTATAATTTTATATAATATTTAAATTTAATTCGGTATTCTATTAAGGTATAATCTTTAAAAAAATATATATTTGTTATTTTATTTGTTCTTTGTCTGTTTTTATATTTTGTATTCTATATTTGTATTATTCTCTACTCATAATATTTGTATAATTATTAATTTAATATACATTTTATTTTAATTTAGAATTAGCTATCTTTTAATTTGATTCTATACTTTTTATATATTTTCTTATTGTTCTTCTGTACTCTGTATATATTATTTAATATTTGATTTTATTCTAATTTAATTTATAAATTAAAGCATAAAGCATCGTCTGGCATAAATTGTCTCCAAAACAACATCAAAAGTGTAGGATGTTTAACAGTAATCCACAGCCAAGTTATGTGGTATCATATCAATTTCAGTTTAGATATTTCTATACTTACCAACTTAACCTTCCTCCTGTGTTAGCTTTCTGTTACCATCTCTTATGTTAACGGTTCGGTTTTGACCCATGTCTTAAATCAGCTGTAAAATACACTAAAAACAATTATCTATCATCCAATTTGTTTCTCATCTCTTGGTTACCTTGTTTGGCTTCCTTATCCATGAAAATATTGGTTTTAATATTTTTGGTGTGGGCCTCTGGGCCTTTTCTTTGTCAGTATACCCCTCGATTTCAATTTAAAAAATGGTAAAATGAACCTCAAGAGAATCATATAAATAAATAAAGGGTTGTTGTGTTACCTGACTATTACTGAGGGGTATTAGAACACATCTCTTAAATAAATTTGTTTTATTTATTTTTTTATTTCAATATTATTAACTATAGTAACATCTATGGTGTTAAGGACAGCAGAACAAGTCATAACACAAAATATAGATTTGCAAGGTCAAACAAACAACAACCAAATCAAACCAATAGAAATCAATTACTAGTTCCAAAACTAATAAAAAACTAAATCAAGAGTAAAAGTCTCTGTGTGCAAGAACGTGCATGTGTATGTGTGTGTGTTTAGATGCATGTGTGGCAAAAAGTGACACTTTTAGTGTGTTCTTTGCAGAGATATTTCTTGCAGTTTGTCTTTCTGTCCTTACTGCTTGGGCAGACCTTACACCTCTTTCTTTTAGAATCAGGTGGCCTGAGTGGGGTGGTGGCTGTGGCTGTTCTGGTTGGTGTTGAGGGAGGGCTGGCTGAGGAGGAGGGCTGGCTGAGGAGGAGGGCTGGCTGAGGAGGAGGGCTGGCTGAGGAGGAGGGCTGGCTGAGGAGGATGCTGGCGCGGATGCTCTTTGTGTTGCTGATGGTGTGGACGGAGTGCTAGGTGAGCTCTGCAGCTGTCTGACCAAGGCTGCAGCATCTGGGCCTCGGGGCACCCGTTCCCTTCGCTCAATGTGTGGATTGACAAGGGAATTTCCAAGCTCCTCAAGAAACATTCTCCGCTTGCTATTTTTGGTTGAGTTCCACCCTTGGTGGATGTGGGTCCACAACACAAATGCCTTGCATGCAGACACATCGAGGATGTTGTAAAACACAACCATTGGCCATCTCCTGGTCATTCGCTGGCAAGTGTAGGTGGCAGTCAGCTTGTCCAGGGTGTCCACTCCTCCTTTGTTTTTGTTATAGTCGAGGATGATTGTGGGCTTTTTGTCACTTCCTGATGACACAGCTGCATCTTTGTGAAGAGTAGACATAAGTATCACAGTCCGGGTTTTTTTTGGACAATATGAGACAACAGTGGTGGTGTCTGTAAAAGCAAACTTTGCGGAAAGTGGAGCCCTGTCCTTCACCTGCAAGATTTCAGCAGGCAGCTCAGGTTTATTTTTCTTCACTGTGCCCACCATGGTAAGTTTCCTCCTGAGAAGTTCTTGTCCAAGGTCATAGCTGGTAAAGAAATTGTCACAAGTGATATTGTAACCCTGCAGTCCAGTAGTCATATCGAGGACCACACGTTTTCCTTGGTTTTTCTCAGGGATGCCACTCGCAGCTTTGCCTGTGTAAATCTGTAGATTCCAGGCGTAGCTGGTTTTTGCATCACAGGCTGCCCAGATTTGTATGCCGTACTGCCCTGGCTTACTGGGTATGTATTGCCGGAAGGGGCATTTTCCTCGGAAAGGGACAAGACGTTCATCCACTGTCACCTCTGGCCCTGGGTTGAACATCAGTGGAAGGAGCTGCACCCATCTGTCCCAGACATCCCTGATGGGGGCAAGCTTGTCGGATCTTGCTCTGGTGTCTCTGTTGTCAAATCTGAGGACTCTTGATATCATCTGAAAGGTCTGAAGTGACATTGTTGCCCGGAAAATATTTCTGCCTGTCGATGCATCCCAGAGACTTTCAGTGGCCTCATTGCAGGATCTGTACACTCCAGCAATAAGAATAACACCAATATAAGCATCCAGGTATTCCTCATCAATGTCTTTCCACAAGTCGCCATGAACTGTTTTTCCCTCACGGTTTGTCATAGCTATGATGACTCTTTTTAGTTAAATCAATTAATTAATCAATTTAACAATCAAGACAATACCATATATTGTCGTATGCTATCAGTTGTGTTGAATCATTGTAGTCTTTTGACAGTATGCTGTCTTTCATCAGGTGTTAAGCTCCACAAGCCTGGAGGGGGTCGGGGCCTTCGGTGTCATCGACGTGGAGGGGAGTCCAGGAGAGCTGGAACTGCTCCTGGAGGACAGCCGAACCCTTATAACCCAGAAGGATGAGTGGCTGCCGATCGCGGCTAGAATGAAGAGCCCGCCCATTACAATAACAATTTCGGTAAAAGGAAAACGAATAGAGACAGCAGAGGTCGTGGAAGATTACAATTAATTAATTCCTTTGTTAAACTGCGTTCTGTTATATTTAAATGTCTTTTTTCCTCTATAAAATGTTTTCTATTAATAATAATATAAAGTGCATGTGTTCGTTTTACTATGTTTTCGGTGCAGAAGTGAGACCGGAACGAAAAGCTAGAGGAACGAGTTCTGGTAGCTTTTAACCTCATCTTGTTCACATGATTCTTTTTTCTTTCCACCCCTCACCACTTTAAAAGTTGACAATCAATATGTGTGCGTCCTCGTAAAATAAAATGGCCATAGTTTCAAATTCTGTGCTTCAATTCTCAGTAAGCACAATAAAACGCATTCAGTGCATTGGACCACAACGCTTCTGTGAACCAGACCAGACACTTGTAGACCTCTTGTCCTCTGACAGAATATGATTACCTGACATTTTGAAGATGAATTTGTATGAGTAGTGGAACTTCTCCTGTAAATCGGTGTTGTAATACCGCCTTTGTCCTCTAGATGGATGACTTAAATCAGACACATCCTTGTCTGGTCCTCTAGACATTTAACTGAATCAACTTAGGAATCAAATGAGAGAAATATGCCGTAAGGTGTACAAATAATTAGTCATTTTGTTTATTGAAGAAGATCTCAAGAACACTCCTCATTACAATCAATGGCTGAACACTAGAAATGTAAAAAAAAGAAAAGAAAAGGCAATTACAGTTTTATTGGTGGCAGACAAGGCATATATGTTGAATACTGAAGAAATCTGGTAATTAATTTACACGCTTGATAGGTTATGGGAAAATAATGAATCATGCTGGCACACCAGGTGGACTAATTTGCATACTTGAGTCATCTTGAGCTTAAACATTGATACGTATACAGTACTTATGAATCAGAGGTAAGTTTATAGTGCATGGGGGGAAATGATAACATACAAAATAAAAACAGTTGAACACTTGAGAGGTACTGTGTGCAGGTTTATGGAGCTGAAAAAGGGGCAATATAGTTAATAAATAATAGATTTACTATCAATGTAAACTCATATATGCCATACCAGATCAATAGTTGTACTATATATATATATATATATATATATATATATATATATATATATATATATATATATATATATATATGTACACATGTTGTTTTGCCTCTTCAGGGCCATCTGCTCCCAGCAGGCTGTGGAATGCCTACATCGAGTTCAAAGGCTGTGATTGGTGGAGAAGCAGCAACGGTTCTATCCCCACAGCCAAGGGGCCACCAGTGGGCGATAAACCAGCAACCTCACTGGGGAGCCACTGAAATAAATACAGAGGGCCTTTTTCTCTTCAGTTGCTGGGAGGACTGTCTCAGTCATTTAAAAATGCTGCATAAAAAACAAGCATCAGCACCTTGGAGGTTTGTTTCTTAGAAAAAAATGTGTGAATTAGTCACCGTCTTCAATTTGATGAGGTTACATATCTTTGGTCAACAAAGTGGGTGTTAAATAGTTGAATATAGGTGGGACTGCATGGACTTCATATGACATCATGCCATGAATCTGACCATTGAAGTGTAAAGAACCATATTAGAACATATACTTTCTATATGTAGTCCACCTGTTTCCAGGTGCTCTTCTCTTCATGTTAGGTAATTTACAACAGCCAATACAGCTGCAAGCTGCTCTGCCTGGAAACGTAAACAGATGGATTCTTTATAATAAACAACTTTAGTTGTTTATTCTCTGCTCATCCAGTGAGTGGATTCATGTCCTCCACTACTCTTCGGTATTCCTTTCTCCCAACAGCTGCCTCCGAATGCACCAACAGACATGTTCCTTCTTCAGTTTCCGCCCTTGGCAGTCAAATCATTTGTCCATTTAAGCCCAGGTCCAGCTGGTCCTCTCCTCTGGCTGACCCAGGAACCTGCAGCGGGTATAGAGTCCGGCCCAACATGGGGCAGAGGGGGCTATCTGCGGCCAAGCTGAATGGACTGTCTGTGGGACACTCGAGAGCACGACGCACAGCACGTCGTCTTGTAGTAGTCGTACACGCAAAGACGGGCCTGGACCACCACGTTGCAGTTAAAGTACTTGTCTCTGCAGTTCTCATCTGGAAGAAAGAAAAATAAGGGGGTTGATCTTATATTTCTAACGTCCAGCAAAGAACACCCGTGTTTGTCCAAGAGAGCTGAGAGCTCAACGTGCAACTTCCCTTCAAGCATGCCGAGATGGCACAGAACGTTACAGAGGATGTTAGGAGACGACTGACCTATGCCAGGTGTGCAGGGCTCTGGGTTGCAGTCCTCCCTCTCCGCCGGTCTCAGCTGCTCATCGCAGCCCTCGCTGGACAGCGTGTCGTCGGACAGGCAGCGCACTTCCCGCACGCGGAAACCTCCCTCGCATGTCTTTGAACACTGGAAGGACGGGGGTCGGTAGCATCAGTCGAGTCCCAGGTTAATGAAACTCCACCTTAAAGTCGGCCTAGTGCTGACGCTGCTGCTACATTCTTAATGTTGCGTGCGATCTGAATCCCACAATAAAATGAAGGATCATTTTTGAAATCTTTAGATAGAGAAGATAGAAGCACCATCAGAGAGTGATCGAGATGGAAATAATACAAAACAAAGATGACTTCCCTGAGAATAAGACTAGTTTTTGCGGCATCCTTTTCTGACCCATGAAACGCCCACTGTATGACTGAGCTGAGCTGTTATTGACTCACTTTCATGTCTGTAAGCTCAATGTATACGACAGGGTAACCAAATATTTTTGTACCTGATTTCTCCAATGGGAGCTAGCAGGGTCTATCAGCCTTGGCCGTGAATCAGTTATCAAGAGCAGTGGGAGTAGATGCCTTGCTCGAGGGCATCTAAACAGCCAAAGAGCAAACCGATTCATATCATACTCACAGCACTCCAGTCAGTGTGGTACCACTTTGCGCCGCAGGCCTTGAGGTTGCAGCTCTGCTGGCCGAGGGGCCGATCCAGGGAGGAGCACTCGTACGGCGGCATGATGACGAATCCTTCATCTGACTTCAGACACACCACCGACCTCTGCTGGCTGCCTGCGCCGCACTCGGCAGAGCACTGGGTCACATACAACAATAGCACAGCTCATATGGATTCAATTACACAGTGCAAAGAAAGTCAATCACAGTAAATATCCCATATATATTTAGTCACTCCACACTACGTCCCCTTTGAGCCCAGTGTGACAGCCTCTGTCCCCCTCATACCTGGCTCCAGGGGCCGGAGAACCACTCGATGCGGTTCTCGCAGAGGCCGTTGTTGCAGACCTGAGCGTCCGCGGGCCGCTCGCTGCCACACACCTCCAGGGGAAGGCTGCTGATGTGGTTGGTCAGGCAGAGGACTCCCCGCGTTCGCACACCCATCCCACAGTCGACTGAGCACTGTGGAGCGAACACTTGTGTTACAGTTCATGTTGTCAATGACCATGAACCCTGACTTGTCTTTGAAGGCTAATCTGCCGTCGCTTTCAAGTTATCACAGTCCATGCACTTATTTATTATGTTTTAACCACTTTAATTGTTTCCCATTTACAGAGCCAGGCCTGTGTAAGAACACACGATTTTGATATTTGCTAACCGAGATGTGTAAAATCTAATAATCTAGGAGAAGAATCTCTGACTACACTTTTGAAAGATCAATATATTATCTGGATTTCCAAACAGCCGCTGTAGGCACGAAGAAAGATCCGTCCAATGACTGCCACTGTTAGTAAATGAATGAAGTCACGATGTCTCCCCTTGACGCTTAACTCCTACCCTATTGCCCCACTCGGTGTAGAACCAGCTCTTGGCACAGGATCCCAAGTCACAGTTCTCCACATCGATGGGCCGCAGCTTCATGTTGCACTCCTCATCAGGAACAAAGTCGCCCACGTTGCTGACGCAGCGGACTTCTCGCGACCTCTGACCCAGCCCACAGGGCACCGAACACTATGGAGAGACAGGCCCCAGCGGTTAGCACTGTACTGTGGAGGTAAGTGCTGCTGGAGAGACCAGTGAATATATATCTTAAAGCTGAGGAAAGCTAAAGATTCAGGTGACAATCCTCTGTAGGTTCATGCTATGGAAGGAAAATATTTTGTATCGTGTGCTGCCACAACATATAGAGGAACGTGTGTTATACTATAGAGCGCACACACATCCATCTCCCGGGTTACAAGAACGCCAGACGTAGGTCACAGTGACCTTGTGCTGTTCCAGTATTAACCGGTAGAAAGAAGGCTGTAGACCAAGGTCTGGGAGGCTCAGACAGAATAACGATAAGAGGAGGACCAGGTGGGAGACGTCGGAAAGAGAAGCCACATTCCTTAAGGTCCGGCTTGAACTGGTATACGGGGGTAAACTGAGTAACCAGAAATATGTGATGAGGGAGTGGACGGAGGCTGCACATGCATTGAGTGTGATGTTATGAATAATATGTCAATGTGTTTGTTTGGAAGTTAGGAAAGACAGATGGGGAAGGGGGTTGTTGTCTTTAATACCGGACCCAACTCAGGTTTATTTGTGAAACTGTTTGTTACAAATAAATCTACGTGAATTGAACTCGGATCCAAACTCTCTGTGTCCTGTGGGTGTTTGATTACTGAGGTTAAGAGATTAGTCAGCATCCATCAAGAAGAAAGAAATCCAGCCACAACAATCCCTATGACAACATTGACACATTGTTTCAACATGAACATTTTCCGACATTGTCATCAAGAAAATACAAATATTAAACTGCTTCAATCTGTACAAAAGTGTAACAATGACAAGTTGTGGTTTTAAGGGGATTACAAGTCAGTCTACCAGGCAGTAATGTTTATGCTATTTAGTGTCTTTCTCTTTGAGTGGAGGGTAAGCATGTTCCCCAAAATGTTCAACTTTCCTTAAAAACAAGTTGATACAAGTGTCAAAGAAACTATTAAACTGTATGTCATTAAAGACGATGTTGCACACTAGCTGTAGAGACAAGTTTCAAGTTATTCATTGGCACAAGTGTAACATCTTAGATCTCAAGCTCCCTCCAAAAGTGCTTACAGAAATATGTATAAAAAGGGAATGTGCCAAAGATAAGAGTCTAAGACTTGAAATAGTGCAGAAGTTAAACAAAAAGAACATCAATTACATACAATATATTTGTGGTAAGACAGTAATTGCAAAAATGAACAAACTGTGATGTAAACAGGGATGCAGTAACTGTGTCCGCGTGCATTAGGTAGTAAGTCAACTCTGCTGCCACTCACAGCGGTCCACTCGGAGCGTATCTGCCACTCGCTGCAGATCTTCATCTGGCAGGTACTGCCGGTTTCTGGCCGCTCCAAGTGTCGACAGCGGCTCGTGTGGACGTTGAGGGTGCGGTTGGCGTAGATCTGGCGACACAGGACCTGTCGGTGTTGCATGCCCAGGCCGCAGGTCTTACTGCAATCTGACCACTCTCCAATGTCCCAGCTGCCCAGGTGGAAATCACACGATCTCGGTGTTAGGAGGATATCCTTAACATGTATATTACGTACGCGCATTGGATGTCCGTTCTATAAACGCTGTTTGTATTGAGATTTGTTCACATGCTTTGATCACCTATGTGAACGAGGCTGTAAAAAGTTCAGTCTGCAAATCTTGTATTTCTACATTTTGAATATTAGAAAGCTATTAGGGTTGAGAAAAGCGGTTTCAAATGTTTACAAAATAGGCATTAACAGACATTGCAGACAACACACTGGTTGTTTGACAAGTCAATCTACCAGGTAGTGTATGCTATTTAGTGCTATTTTGGGGTCCTATGTTTTTTATATAAACTAATAGTGTAAAAGATTGGTCGAGGCACTTTGAAGTTCAAAAGAATGCAGGCATAGCGATGTTTGAAATGCAGTTTGAATGGTTAAAACCACTTAGCCACTGTGGAGATGAAAATGTCTAAAGTCAATGAACTATCTTGTCTGCAAATTCAAGGTTAGGTTTCAAAGAAAAATACCATCAGCAGGCTTTTCTGTAAGAGATTTCAACATATTAACCCAGGGCAAATGATATTGACCACCATGTTGGGCTGGGGAACACAGGACCCTTGCAGCACAGAACCCTGGGAACATAGACACGTCCCGTTTTCTTATTAACAGTGTTCATCAGTGCTGAACGAGAACATAGACGCGTGGTCTCTCACAAGGCTGGGCAGGGCTCCAGGTTGCAGGCTTCCTCCTGGGAAGTCGGTCTGCTGCTGCCGTCACACAAAGCTTCTGACACCTGGCCATGGTTCAGCCGGGAGACGCAGTGAAAGATGGAGTGTCTGAATCCTGAGAAGCACACAAAGCTGATCTTTCATTCACGCACGGAATTATATGTGTTCCATGCAACGTTACCTGGAGTCAAAAAGGTCAGAAGAACAGCTACAACTAAAAACATAAACAGTTTGACTGACCTTTACCACAGGAGGCGCTACACTCTGTGGCGCCAGCCAGTTTCCAGTTGTACTCTCTCGTGCGTCTGGGTGGCTGTGCGGCAGGAAGCGGGTTGTCGGGGAGGCGAGGGGGTTCCCGTCCGCCGCCATGGTGAGGGTTGCCGTGCTGGTTGTAACCCCCCTGTCCATTCACAGCATTCCCTTGGACATAGACGCAGAAGTTATGACACACTAGGAAACATAACAATGCATTGGAGTCACTGAGGTGAACGGACGGGTAAATCAGATCTATGAGGATGAATTAATGTTTGATTATTTCCTCAGTTGTTTTCTCTATAACATGCATGGAGCAATCCGACAAAGCTATGGTAACAAGCAAAGTGGGTCTCATCTACCTTCTGGTCTGTGGCTTGGTTGCTGAGGGACAACTGGTTTCTCAGAGGGGAGCATGTACTCATAGTGGACACCAGGGTTCGGCTGCTGGAAGATCATCTGAGGCGAAGTAGATGAGATTCAGTAACAATCATACAATAATGCTCTGAGTTTCTCGGGTCAAACTTAAGCGTGTCAGTATGAATAAAAGTAAAGGAGAGTCACTACTGTAGGCATCTGGAGGTCAGGGTTGATTTGTTACTCACATAAACGTCCAGGATCTCGTTGGTGGGCCCTGTAGCGAGGAAGGACTCCCCAGCCGTGCTTCTGATTTCATTGGGCCGGCGGTAGGTGAACATGGTCCCCCCTCCCTCATACTTCCCTGGTCTGTCAATAGCCCAGTTTCCATTAATGATGGATCGCCCCGATCGGCTTCGGAGAGCTGGAGGAGACGGAAATGAAGGACCGCACAATCACCACTGACGGCCAGAGCTCAAACGAAAAGGAAAATACTCCCACAACCACTTCCACATAATTATTGTTCAACGTAAAGCCGTTAAGGCATAATGAGAACTGCAGTAGTAAACAAAAAACAGACTTTCTCCACCCAAAACAAAGTAAGTTTTAGCTAACGGAATAAATGCTCTCATGTGCACTTTCAAGGAAATGTCCTTAATAAACATGACAATCTGTTTGTGCTCTATCCTGTAACAAAATCTCCCAAAATGTTTTCCACTGATTTCATGGAGTAAAATACAAAGAGTCCGTTAGAAAAGCATTCGAGGTGTAACATTAGACAGGCTTGCAAAAGAGTGTTTGGACAACTAGAAGCACACGAGAGATGCTCGGCGTCGAACAGAGGCCTATTGAGGGGAAATCTGGGTCGTGGTGAGGGTCCTGCTAGATTCCTGCCCTTGTCTCAGATTCTTGTTTGCATTTTAAAACCTACGATTCAATATATATATATATATATATGTATGTGTATGTGTGCATATAGCTTTGTGTACTTGTGTATATTCACTGTCAACTGAAATTAAAGAAAGCAGAAAGTACTTGGCATAGTTGGGAAATTCCTCACCTTAATTAAAAAGGATGGTGCGGCTTAATGAAAGTGTGTTTATGCACCTTCCTCGAGGGAAGGAAAGGCCGTGGAGGAGGGAGGAAGGGGGAGAGATCGGGGGCCCGTCCCCTCTTCCTCCGAAACCTCCTGCCGAGTTGGGGCATGGCTCTCGTTAAAAATGTCTGACATTCCAATAGTCACTTCTGAAAATAACCTGTGTGTCTCTACCTCTATGAAGAAGGCAATTATCTGCGTAGTGTGTTTCACTTGGAGGCCCCAATGAAAGGCCGCGCCACAGCGGTGGGGTAATACAAGGCTGCATGCTGGAGGGGTCGTGACACCTTTTAATCAGACAAATCCAATTTTACAAGCCACTGTTGCTGTTGCCTGCACTGCTGGAACTTGTCAAATTGCCAAATGGCAACTGATCAAATATATGTATTATTTAATTATTTCTACCATGAACTTTCTTGTCCAATAGTGTCATACTTTAAATCTCAAACATAATACCACATGTGGTGGATGGAGATGTTTTGAGCTTGGATGAAGGCGGAGCTCTGCAACTGATGAAGCTGTAAATCTGGATGGAAGGGACACAAGCGCTTGTGTGTATATATATATATATATATATATATATATATATATATATATATATATATAAAAATATATATAAAAGTAACCAAGATTTACAAGCTCAGAATTTGAAACAAAAGTCAACACCAATGTCTCACTGACCATTTCAAGACATTGAGACATTTAGCAAAATAGATTAAAAACCCAGGCCACAGTATTGATATAATATTATAATTTTAACACACTAACATGCTGCTAAGAAACAATCTCTTTTGGAATCTAGTTCACTGAGCCAACTCACGTGGAATGGACTATCGTGTGAATGCAAAATATGCACAGCAATGATATATATATCGTGCAAAAAGTGTGTTCGATATATATGTTGCAGTGAGAAAATAATGTCAGTAGGATGACTGCAGTAACATTGGTGTAAAAGATGGAGCTGCTTTGATTGGTTTGTAGTTTCTCTGTTGTGAAACTACAAACATGTCTGCCAACACTGTGACAAGTGTTTTCGGGGGGGGGGGGGGGGTTCCCACCTAGGTAGTTCCTGCTCTTCACCATTTCTGTGATGTTGATCTTGGTGGCTCCCTCTGGGATCTCCACGATCTTGTGGTAGCCAACCTTGGTCAGACTGTGTTTGAACACTCCAGAGATCCGCCTGCAGGTGGCGTTGTCGCCTCCACACACGCCGCACTTGTCCATCACCTTCCCTGAGCCGAGGTAGTGGTCGCAGCCCGGACTCTGTGAGACGGAGGAGGAAAGGGAGTTTAAAATGATGAAGTGTCGAGTGACAGTGAACAGCTGAGGTATCAAACTTAAGGACCAGAAGAGTTCAATAACAAAAGCTATGGAATGTGTGCACAATACAAAAGCTATTCTTGGGCATAGACAACGAGCTAATTAGGCATAAAAGATTGTATTTACAAAGCTACGCCAAGTTGCATCTGCAAAATGAGAAGAAAAAAACCCACCATTAACTACAATAATACAATAACGTATTAGCAGATATAATAAGATTGCCGTGACTGTCTTTCAACGGACGCCAGAATTGCGAGTTATTCTGTGTCACATTGGTGTAAATATATTAGAGGAAACGTGGGGCACAGTAAAAATAGAACGGTTTACTTCAGCAGTCCATAAAGTCCTTCAAACCAGCAGTAAAAGCAACTCGCTGTGCAAACAGGTGTTGGAGCGGCCAAAACTGGTTCCAGTGAAATATACGGCACGGGGTTAGTCCCAAAAAGATCACAGTCGGCAATAAGGAAACCAACAGTGGGCATCGTGGGGAAGGGGCGGGGAACAATCATACAAAGGCTTCCTGGGATCGGACAGCAGCCACCCTCGGGGCCTTCCTGTCAGTTTGCAGCTCTCGCATGGCTTCCATGCGTGTTGCCTGATTGAAGACGACATGTTCCTCCTGCTCCGTCCTGTCATGCGAGCATATGTCCCCTACAGCTATGAATGTCCTAACATTGGTCACAGAAAGCTTCCTTGACGACGTCGACCAAACGCGGGGCTGCTGACCTTTGCACGTAGTCACAAGGTACCATGGGTTAGGAGGAAAGTTTGGTCAAGGTAAAGTGAAGGGATGGAAAGCAGGCTCGAGGGAGGTATAGAGCCGGAGAGGTGGAGGTCAAAAAAAGGGGGGTCGGAGGTAGAGGAGGGTCTGGCTCTTCCCTTACCCGCAGCAGCTCCCTGTGTTCTGAGCCAAAACCCCACCTGGGCCAAAGCAAACACGAAGGGCCTCCTTCCACACAGGAAATAAGTGATGAGAGAAAGAACAGCAAACCAAGAGAGCTGGGGGCCGGGGGGGATGACATAAAACTGCCAAATGCTTCTGTGGTCAGTGTGGAATTATGGTTCAGTACCGCATGGGGCTGAATAAAGCTGAAACCTAATACCATAACATTGGGAGAGAAACTGCTGCGTTTCATGATCTCACTTTACAGACCAGTGAATATAAAGCAACTCAGAGAACCCCCGGGCCAGACATAAAGGAATACACAACGCATGGTACACGATACAAACACACACATTTTAGGATTATTTGCACTTGCTACAATAAATCCACCATGGAAAACAAATAAAAAGGCAGTCGAGGAAAGGAGGACTGTTAGTGACATGGTCACCAATGAATATCTCCTCCGCGTCTCCTTTTTCACCACAAATCCCCTTTGAACTAAAACGACACAATAATAGCAGCGAGGCAGCCTTCGCCTGACAAAACGGATGACAAATGGATTTTAATGAAACAGATGCAGACACATGTCTAAATCAAAACACATTAATGCAGGAGTGGAGAATAAGCAGTGACATTTATTGATCCTAGATCTGAACTGTCATTTGACCGTGGATATAAAAAACACTTTTTTCTTCTCCTTGAAGGGCCAAGAGGTTATTTTTTTTACGCATGCAACGCAGGAGGCATTTGGGAGTAAAAGGACTGCTTTGAGATTTAAATCAATCTTATGCTGGCTGATGAACGGGGAGGCCGCTTTGGAGTATGTCTAGTTACACATCAACTCCTTTTTCACCTTCTCTCTGTGGGTGGCTCGTGCCATCTGGTGAGACAAATCGCCATGTTTTCGGTGGAATTATGACAGGATAAAAAAAAAAAAAAGTAAACGTCTACCGAGGCCCACCTTCATCTGGAAGCAGTTACGCGAGTCAGGACGGAGCGGAGTCGACTCCCAGTCAATTTGCGAACACTGCAACAGCGTCTTCAAGTAAATCCTGATGGTATTGTTCCGCAAGATGCAGCCTGGGTTAAACTCATGACACTGCAGAGGTTTCTCTTTGCAACACGTCGCAGGAGATTTCTTCCAAACACAGGACGCTCAGAATTAGACACAGGCGTCGCGAGAGGCCCGTTTCAGTCCCTTTTCTTGTGCAACTAGTTTTCCCTTCACATTGCCCGAGAGATCAATGACGGCAACACTTCCACTCACCTTTGCGACTTTAATGCTTGAATGCTGAAAATAAAGTAGGGCAGAGACTGTAAACCTTCGCGGTCACAGCAGTCGGCGTGATGGTCGGGAGCCACCAAGTGAACTGTGAGTTGTAGGGTGACGGTAACTCAAGAGTGTGCTGGGTCCTGAAATGAATAGAAGTCATTTCAATTTAATTTCTGGGGTCATGTGAGCTCGGGGACCGTAGAATTAGAAGGAAGGGGCTTTTCCCTCGTTTTACGCATAACCTCTTTAACCTAAGGCTTTCTCTCACTTCCTGTATGTTAAGGCTTACCCTGCTTGTCTCAGGGAATGTTATTTTCAGGACAGGTTATGCCACTGATTTTTATAAATACAAATTTTAGTTTAAAACAGCATAACAATATTTTTGGCCACTTGCAAACAAGCTTCAAACACAAGTTTGACATTTGCAAACAGTTGAGCTCACACGGCCAATAAGCATTGAGCAACATTAGTCTTCATCTGGAGTCTTGTTTCAGGCAGTCCTGACCAATGTAAATGCAGAGCTCGCTCTCCTTTTAGCTTTGCTTTCCTCTCCACCAACTCCTGAGGGAAATATTTGGCACTTTAACTGCTAAACGCTCCGCTCTGTTCACCAGTTAGTTGCCAAACTTTGACCGTCTATCGTTTTGTTCTCGGCAGATTTGGGGTTGAAAACAGCTGCTTGCAGCTCGGGGAAATGAGGCCGATGAGATGAAGTCGTGGTCTGTAAAACCAAATCGATAAGTTGAATGACACTGAAACTCTCTGTAGAGCTCTCTGTGCGTATCACTATGAGCAACCTCTCATTCACATTACAGTAATGTCATCAGCTAACATATAATATTGATGAGTGCAGCTTTAAAAGGGGGTAAACTGACAAGCACAATAAAAGCATATTTACAGACAATACTGAACAAAAGCATTTAAAAAACGTCCTCTGAATACATGTTCCGACTAACGCTTTCTAACAATTTGAAGCAACTAGCTCCTTATATAGGCCTCGTACGTATTACTGAGGTTCACATTGTAGCCTGGAAATAAACGATAATGTGCAGAGGTCCCCTTGATCTGTCTGTTAGAGCGTAATTGTAGAAATGATTCCCAGTTTGCAGGTTCACTGGCATGTGTGCAGAGGCCTCTATTCTCTGAAGAAGATTTAGAGGCAGTGAATAACTGTCTCAACCACTATCTGAGAGTCGGGGCAAATATCAGGCATTTGTTTCATTCCTTAACGCTAAACATGCACAAAGTCAAAATATACAGTTGTACTACATCTCTTCCCTGTCAGCTCTTACTGGTTACAGTTACTGTTGCCTTGCAATAATTGGGCTTTTATCCAAGTAAGAGGCCTGGTTCCTTGCTCCAGGAACGCAAATCTGAAATAGATCGCGTATGTTTCAAATGATAACATGCTTACATTTTACAGCAGTGGTGGCCGTAACAAGCAGGCGTTCCTCGCCGCTGTGGTAAATTCTGTTTAAATGTGGAAAACCGTCTCTACTCGGTGCTGGATTGTTGAGTAAAAGAGTGCACGAGTGCGTTAGCTTTACGAAACCTTTCGTGAGGTTTTCTCAGGTTCTGGTACTTGCGTCTTCGCCAGGTTTGGCGACATATCATCACTTTCCTGAAGCATCAGTCGAGATACCTGACACAGTTTCTTCTGTGCCGGAGATGAGTACTTTTATTTCAACGGGTTATTTATACAGCCTTATTAACACAAATTCCATCAGTGCTCGTGACTTCCTGAAACCAGGCTGCCGAATAGACTGTATCTGAGACCTGATTGGCCTGGGTTGAGATTGCTGATTCTAAACGTTGTCGCCCATCAGACAGAATGATTTCAGCAGATGCTCACGGGCCACAGAGCAACACTACATCCTCTGCATCAGCAGCATCCAAATGTGGGCCACCGTTTTAGGCCATATAGACAAATTATACCTCACAGAAGCTGTGAACATTAAATATCATGCAAGGCTCAACGTCACCTTTATCCTCCATCCCTGAATTGTATCCAACTGTCTAAGTTTAGACTGCTGCAGGAATGAGTCCTAATACCTGGAAATGGGTCTGCATTATTCTGGTTCCCCCGTCTCAAAATCAGTGGGTTGTTTTTAATGGCTTTTTGGTTCGATGCTTGAAATAAAGTCTGCGGTTAACTCAAGCTGAAGAGCTTTTACACATTGCTAACAAGGGGCTAAGTGAGTCCGCCTTCACATCCTCGTTGTGTAAACTCGTGCTCATGTGACCATTGTGTACTACACGTACAGCCTGACGTTAGCAGCGAATGAAGTAGCTTGTATCAAAATCCTATTGTAAATCAGCAGTTAGGCAACACAATGTTGTTTATCGGGGCTTTGACAGACGACGTTCACCGCTGCCTCTGTGCTATGTCCAGAGCAACGTGCCAGACTCCACTCTGTCCTCAGCAGAGGTTCCCACAGTAAGTTACACTACTGTTGGTACCAGGGCCACACTAAACGGTCAAGGATATTAACACGTCAACAGACAAACAAATGTAAGGAGATTTTGTAAAGCATCCCCTGGATTAAGGACAGTTTCAGTTAAAAATGACAATTCTTGCCCTGAACAACTCACATGGCAACATGCTGCTGGTCCTAGTTCGCACGTCGTCTGAGGCTCAGATCCCACCAGAACCACCTTCTTCTTTTTTAAACAATACTGTGAGACCTGGACTGCTGTCTCCTTTAAAGATCTTCACATGTACCACACCAGTAAGAAATTGAATGAATAAGCTCCATCTTGTTCGTGCAGACGGCGCACTTCTTGCCTGGCAAAGCTGGTGGGATACGAGCACAGCCCCGGGTGGTAAACCTCTGGGAATAAAAGCATGCTTTTTGTCCCGCTACTGTGAAAATGCATCCCAGTGTGGAAGCAGTGCAGTATTTTAAAACATATTTATGAGCGCGGGGTTAAAGGGGGCCGTTTGGGGAACATGTTGGGCCAATGAAACTATGACGACTTAGTCATCTGTGACACACCAGCTCATCTGGAAATGCCATGTAGACCTGATTTGGCTTCGAAGGTTGAGAATACAGAGGCAACATCGTCCTGACGACAATGAATTTATAGTGGAAGTGACCTCAAGACACGATGCTGAGCCTGTGCTGATTCTTACTGAGCTCTCACAGACATCTCATGCACCTACCAATCACTTAGGAATAGGATTTAATATGACTTTAATGTTTAGATTGGGATGAAATAAGAACCCGGTATGGTAATACAACCCCTCCCTTTCATATGAAGTGCACATTGTGGTTACCATGGCCACCGACATCTGCCTCCCACATGCTGGGATGCCGTGGATCTTCAACTGCTTTTAATGAGCGGGAGAAGGCGACACCGCTTTGACTTCAGTCAGCACTTACAACGCGTCTGAGTCTGAGGAAGCCACGCTGTCATCAAGTCCACATGTGGCATTGTCCCTAATGAACCGACTGAACTACTGAATAACCCTGAGTACAAAATAAGACTTTTTATACATTATTGGTACTGATTTTCTTAATCTTATCTATAAAATCAATGTATTGTGTCAAACACATTGGACCTTTCTTACATATAGTCAGCAGGCGATTTGATCATTTTGGTTGCGTCAGGCCCTTTGCCCCCTGGGCTCTCTCTGCTACTAGGAGATTGAGAGGGGGAATAGCAGGCATGTTAAAAACAAGGATGCATACCCCCTAAACCCCTCCTCAAATCGCCCACTGCCTACGATAGTAACACAGCGTTACAAAGGAGCGCCTCATTAAAGGGCCAGTGTGGAGGGTTTAGTGGCATCTGTCTCTGCGGTTGCAGATTGCAACTAACTGAATACCCAGCTCCCTTTCCAAGACTGTGGTAACAAGAGATGCCGAGTTCAAACCCTTGGTGAAGTTCGGCTCGCCTACGTTAGCAGCAAATAAAATAAAAAAAGGCGGCTGGCCACGGTTTCACAAGCGTGTTGGTGAACTACACTTTACTAGGTAACGTAAAAACTAAGGAAGAAATCACTCTCTCGAGCCAGTGTTTGGTTTGTCCGTTCTGGGCTACTGTGGAAAGATGGCGGAGCAACATGGCCGACACCTGCTCCCTATGCAGATAAGAAGGACTCATTTTAAGCCGACGAAAATACGATTCTTATTTTCAGGTGATTCTACACTATTTAAAACATCATTTAAAATTACATTTATATTACATTTCTGCCAATAGAGCACCCTAAACACTTTTTAAACACTAAACACTCAACACTCACCCCTAATCACATGACTGATGTCCAATCTAATATCTTTCCTTATCATACTTATAATACTAGAACTACCTATATACAAGAGCAGTGCTGTTTCTGTATCTACTGGTGAGGATGCAGACCTTTGCCTGGGACAAGCACCTTTTAGTGGGTCTTTCACAATACCATTTTTAGATCCATCAAGTGCATATTAAAGATCCTTTGAAAATAGGTAAAGTGGAAACAAGAGGGATCAGACGGCAACATCCGGGTTTGAAAACTGAAGCTAATGTGGAAGTGGCTTAAACATGCATTCTTTCTAATCAGGGAAGAAGTCTGGTTGTATAGAAGTCTATGAGAAAATGGGTCTTGATGTATTCCCTCAGTAAACTTTGTAAACATGAGTTTATGGTCTCAACCTCCAGTTTCAAGTACAGCGTGATGTTCATTTAGTAAATGATTATCCCATTCAGAGTAAAAAAGACCATAAAGCAGGGGATGCTTTAGGGCGTGTCTAACTTTGTGATTGACAGGTTGCTACCACGGCGTTGTCTGGTCTGGGAGTTGTCGGAGTTCTTGTTTTACAGCTTTAACCCTTTCACAGTGCATTTTCAGTTCATGGAAGTTAATTGTAACATCTTGGTCAGATGTCAGATTCAGTCTTTCGTTGTACTGGTTGAAAACAGCCAAGATGGCGACGGCCAAAGAAACTAACTACGCCGACTTCATATTTACAGTCTTTGAGAGGAATCAAGCCCCGACTGTAGCCTGCTGTGCATGTACTGCATGGAAGATGTGACTTCATCAATAGCTCAAAACTTGCAGATGTATTCGAAGATTTCTCTTCTGGCTCTGGTACAATGGGACCACTAACCAGACTTACCGCGGTTTGTAACCACAAATAGAAACACAAGTTCTGGTGTCTTGGAGCGTAATCACTCAGCTTTCCACTCTCCACAACACAGCATTTCATGAACCCAATAGCAACATGTGTCAAACCAAAATGGGAGCACAGAAAAGCTTGAATTATTTACTGTAAGAAGGGATGAGCTGAGGACAAAAACAGTAACAGTTGTGGTTCCAACAAACTTACAAATTGCATCATACTGTAGCTGTTTGTGCTTTTTTTAGTTTAGTTAATTTTGGTGATGTACAAATCATTTAGCAGCACAGCAAGTCATCAGGCTATCGTATCTGCCGCATACCCTACAAGCTACGAGCATGTGTCGCCCTGTGGTGCAGGGAGATGTCGTAGGCATGAGTGGCGAGACCTTTGATCCCGACCGTAAAAAGCGGCGTCATGAACACACCACAAACTGCCCCGCACAGCACGGGGCGAAGGGCACAGCCTCTTCGTTATGGGCTCGCACGCTTGTAAAACACTCCGAAATAGCATGTGAGCATCTACAGCCGTAAAAACGTTGCCGGGTTTCTCCTGACATCACCGCTTTGGGAACAGAGTGATGAGCAGATTGGTCTCTGCTCGGCATCAACACTGCGAGGTTTGATTCCCACTGTGGACAGCCACACAAAGACATAGACTGATGACATGATGGAAGGAGGACTTTTAACATTGTAAATAACTCAACTGTCAAATTATGTCCCTGTTATTTTTAGGAGGTTTCTGACGGAACTTAGTCATTTGTGTCTGTGATACAAGTGTTCAGTTAGTGCTCTGGAAACCACACTGAGTTCTGGCTGATTGTACCAATCTGCTTGATTGAATTGGACCAATTCAATAAGACTTTGCTAATAACAAGATTTGAGCTGGTGACATGTCCACTAGAGCAAGTGATGATTTACTTTTGTTTTTGGGGTCCCGGACAGAGCCAGCCCTGACCAATGTGGTGCCTTTGGCAACATTTGAGTTAGTGCTCCATGAGGGCAACCTGGTAAATAAGACACAGGCTTTATGGTTATGATGTTTGTTTTTTCAGCAATACAATTGTATTAGTAAAAGATTTGAAATGTGAAAATGTTTTTTCTTCCCTCACTTGGAGATAGATGGGCATCTCTAGAATTCGCCTATACCACCTATGCTTTGGGCCAACTCGGAGACCACACACATAAAAGCTGCTTAAATAGTATTGTATTGGATCTGGTGACTGGTGTTGACAACACCTTTAACACAGCACTACCCCTCCCAAACGAAAGTCTATTTCAATTTCTGTTAGTTTGCTCAAAAGAGGCAACAGCGCTGTCTAATGGGCCCCAATCATAAGAACACATGAAATCAGAGGAATGCAAGCAGAGACTATTTTACACAGCTGGTTTATTCATTTACCATTCATGTTGTTAATAAAGCTGTTTTGATAAGTCAATAGACTATTTGACAAATAACTTTCATCTTGTGAGGAAAGGGCCTTGAAGACGTTCAGATTAGAAAGTGTATAAAATAAAAACCCATAATTGCACATTATATATATCTTTTTTATATATTATATTATATGACGTTGGCGTCATGTCTGTCCCATTCGTATTCGTGTGCTGTCACTTGTGGACAGTCAGTCTGTGAATTACTTTGTGGCTAATACAATTGTTAAAATATTGTTGTCATGTACATCAGCATAAAAAAACCTGTTTCTGTATTGTGTCATCCTCGTCAAATGTGCAAACTCATGCAAGGGTTTCCACTTTTCTTCCTATTGGGTATTAATAAGATAAGAAAAGACCAAAAATATGTAAATTATCACCATTAAATTAACATCATTATCATTTCAGCACAAAGAATAGGACTCGGATCAAATTCTAACAAACATTCATGATGACTTCTGTCAACTTGACTTCTCCAAACCCACAACCACTCTAATTCAAACTGCTTTCCCCCCCACCCAAACATCCAAGTAGGTGCTCACACAAAATATCACAAGAGTAACTCAACCCACATTTTTCTCCATTGACAGATTCCAACGTTTATATGAAATTGATAGCTATGTAGTTTATGGTCATATAAAGCTGGCACAGACATCCTCATCAAGCCCTTGGCACTCCAGACGTTTGCATTAAAGGCCTCGGGCACCTCGCTGGCCTCATTAATCATCAGCAAACACACTAGGTGAGCTAAAACTAACCGAGCCGAGCCACAGGCAGCCACAGGCTAATTCAGGCTTGCGGTCTCTCCCTAATAAGAGTTCCAAGTACATCTTTACAGTCCCAGGACAGGCCTGACTCACAGAGTCTTCCACTAGGAGGGAAATCTAATCCCACAAGTAGCCTTTGAATGTGCAGTGGAAAAAGAAACTGCTCAGAGAGCCACAGTGAAAACAGCCACACTGTAAATACTTCCACTCAGTAGATAGACCACAGGATCATGAGGCCGCACCGACAGTCCGAGTTATGGGGTGACACCGACCAGCGCTGCTATTAAACACTAAAAACAGGTTGTAAATAAGGACAAGGCTTACTTACATCTCCAGCCATGAACTTAGATGTCTTAACCCCATCTACTTTAACCACGAAGTCCAACAATTGTGCAGAATTTCTCTTGGCGACATGCATGCAGCGGGATATCGACCACTTCCCAAACCTCACTGCAAAGAGTCCAGAGGAAACTTACACTGAGCAACGCAGTGTCAGCATCAGTGGGGTTCCCCACTCTCTCCCAGGTTCCTCCGGCTCCCAGCAGAGGTGGAGCGGGTCCTACCTGAGACCGCGGCTTCCCCTGCACACGCATGTGGAGGCAGACGAGCAGCAGGAGGGCCAGTCCTGACAGCATTCTCTCACGTGAACCGGTCACTCGGGCTTTTTAAAATCACAAATCCAGTGGCTTCTACCCGTCAGCCTCTTCCTTGCCTCTCTGAGAATAGCAAATACAAAATAAAAAAAAAAAACTCCTCTCACGAGCTCCCCCTAGTAAACTGGACTGGGGGAGGTGCGGCTGGGGGAGGTATGGGAGGGGGCACAGAGGCTTTTTTAGAGGAGGGAGACTGAGAGGTAGACAACTGAATAGGAGGGAGAGAGAGAGAGGCGGGAGGGAAAGGACGCATGATGGGGAGTGAGGTAGCTACTGCTGGCAGCAAACTGGAACCCAGATACGAAGTTTTGGGGAATATTTTTTAATGTGACAGAAAAAGTAAGCGAGGAGATTCTTGCTGAAATGGATGTGTAAGCAAAACCGCTATGGTTAAAAGTGTGTGGATATAATTAGGTAGGTAGGCCATCTTCTAGGGATAACAATAAGATCCCTTTCCCTTCTTGGGAACCAAAAATCATATGGTTTTTCTATTGCGCCACCGTTGTTTCCACAACATTAAACCCTAATTGACCAGGATATACTTTACTGAATACACTTCTCATCCTTCTCTCTCATAAAATGATATAGGCAGACCGAGCACATCTGGGACATTGGGACTGGACTCGATTCTACAAAAAGAGACTTGTGGAAAAAAAAGCCTGAGAAACTGTCCGGTTGTAAAGTGGCACCCGGAGACCACAGCGGGCCGCTCCGAAGGCCCATTGTACGCGCTGAAAGGCCGGGATTCAGACGGCCGAGCACCAGCACGAAGGAGACAGAGAGACGGGCGTGACAAGATGATACAATATAAATACCAAGAAGGAACAAATTGAAATGCACACACTTTTCGGTTTCGGGTGTCATCTTTTCTCTGCATATCATATCAGAGAAGGACAGACTGATGCCACTAATGTATGGCGTTATGAACAGTGGAATACATTTGATACCAAGTGGATTTAAAAGGTGCAACGTGGGATGTATGTAACATTCTGAATATGTATTTAGAATAGCAAGATATGAGAAAATGAATATTAAATTGTGAAAATGATTTTTACAAAGCACTATTATTGCCTCATGTGCACTGAAGGCGTGACGGGAGTCACACAACGTCCCTTTCATTGAATGAAAATGAAATGTGACGTTAGGTCAACGTGAACGAGGGATAATTAAACAATAAACAACAACCGTATAGGTATGGCAGAGAACTCAGCCGCAACAGCAACATTGCGTCATTATGTAAACAAACAAATGAACCTATCAGCTGTACGCTCAAGATCAGACTGAACATGTGACCACTTAAGATATGGTTGAGTCGTACCTTCTACCTTCCGAGGTTTGTATTATTTAAACAGAAAAGCACTGTTTTGTGTAGCGACATTGAAATGACACACACTATTGGTGAGTAGGACACTTTCAGGCTATCTCCATCCAGCCAGCTGCCACCTTATCTGGTGTTTTCTCGTGACATTTTTATTTTTTATTAAATTCAACATCACAAATCAGCCTTTTCTTTGTCGAAATGGGGCCTTTGAAAGTGAGGGACAATCGCCGCCTGTCTCACTGCTGCAGCCGCACCGATCCGCCCATCTTACCCTCCCCACCACTCCTTCGCTTGGGGTAGGCACTCTGTCCCCACCTGGAGGGGGCAGCTTACAGTAAAACTATATCCACATTAAAATGAATAGCTGCTGTGACGCTTGGGACTGACGGTTTATGTGTGCACTCCCACTTTGCAATGAATCCGCTGAACAGATTGCCAAATATTTGCTTGGAGATGATATGCATGTCGGCACTATACCTAATAAATCACACCCTGCCACCTTTCATAATATTCTAAAGAGGCAGACTAGAGTGCAAGGAAAGGTAGAGAGAAAAGTTAACGCCCTCATCCAGTCCAGCATGCAGCAGGTGGGCTCAAGGGTCCTCAGTACAATAGCTATATTCAGTACCATATTTTCTGTCACGCTTCCAGTCGTTTTGGGGCGGTGTTGGAAGAACATTTGAATCCAAAGCTCATAAGCAGAACCATGACGGAAACCAGTTTATGCAGGTGTGGGACACACTCTACCTTAACGGATGCAAAGCGGTCTGTGTCATTACTCTGGCTTACATCAGCATGCATCACACTGACAGATGAGAAAGGAGGATGACCCCCCCCCCCCCCCCCCCCCCCCCCCCAAAAAACACATGATTTTAGTGCATCTGCGATACATATCAGTCTGCCAGGCATGTTGGTCCCATGATGGTTTCCTCTGAGCGATGTATTTGACTGAAGGAAGAAAAAAAAAAAGGCAGCAGCACAGTAGAGGGAGCCGGGTTAATGAATAAAGCAGGTCTAGAGGAGATTTGGACTGGGAGGGGCAGGGTGTGGCTTAGAGAAGCCGCTTCTATCAACAACAACACAATGATGCTGATGGTGTATGACACAGTCTGCAGGAGTGACATGAAACACTTTCAAGCACAGAGCTAGAAACAGCCGAGATGGACCGCTTGTCAAGGCAGCGTTATGAATTATGAATCGAATGAAAGCAGCCGATGGCAAACTTACTGACCGTCTAGACGTCTCGAGCGAAGTCTCACTCCGTAGCTTGACGGGGAGTGATCGGACTTTCAGTGTGTTTGTTGGTCACGTTGCTCTCAGTGTGAAAAGATACGGGTGGGCATGTGACACCAGGACCCCTTGGAAGCAGATCGGTGATTGTAAAAGGTGGAATTTGGATTTTTCTGTGTGTAAATGTATCATCACCACAGACAAGGGACCATTCCTCACTCGATAGTCTTGACCTCAACGAGAAGCTTTGGTGAAGCACAAACCTGCGACCGACTGACGAGACGATGAACAAACAGACCGGATAAGTTCCTAGTGAACTCATTTGTCTCCGTCGCTGGAGGCCTTTTGTTACTGAAGCCGTTCGACGCCACCAAACATTCTCTTCAATTGACTGATGGAAGTCAACCACTGTCAACGGCCGCTCGCCTGAGGGAGAGCCGCGTGACCGCAGAGCCCTAAAACTACAACCCTTGTATCCATATAGTGTACCCTCATAAATCTGTCTCCCAGACCGGACACCGGGACATCCTGCTCTACCGCCCCTTGAATCCACTGAAGAGCCCAACCTGCAGCCACGTAGCTCACTACACAGCAGGCTCTGTGCAGCTCAAGAGTGCCCACACGTCCCAGAATTGCAGTTCACGTCTGGACATAGCAGAACAAAATATTAATAATATCAAATATTAAGGATATAAAAAAAAAAACTATCTTCCACATGGCAATACACTTTGCAGTGTTTCCATTTTTTGCTTCATTTAGGTATAACGCATAGGACTCTAAAGTGATCTTTTTAAAGTGATTTAGACTAAGAAAGAAATGATGGATCTGATTGTGGTGATACTTTCCTTTTTTTCTGCTGACGCCAATATTTGAAGGCGCTGGCCCAGCTGTCGTTGTGCTGAACTGCCAGAATACGACCAGGAAATGTAAATTCAACACAGAGCTGAACACTGGCCTTCTGCTTCTCCTTCAGTCCCATGTGGAGCCAAGGAAATGTAACCCAAAAAGCCTGAAAGCAATGATGTCCCGAGCTCTAACAAACTACTTTGTGCATTTCTTTGTGTGTGTGTGTGTGTGTGTGTGTGTGTATTTCAGTAGCAAACAGGATTCAAAGTGAACTAGAAAATGACAGAAATTAACAAACCCCCCCAAAAGAAAAGACAGGATACAGACAGAGGCGCTAAGCAGCGTGTTGGAATCCCGTCAAATGGAGATCCCATAAAATGCTTTGCTTTTTCACAGCTTGAAGGAGGCCCCCTCGCACAAGGTTAAACGCTCCCGGTCTCCTAAAGAAGGACTTTACGAGCTGTATCAGAACCCAGCGGAGGTGTGGCGGTGCAGAACAAGTGTCTGAACCCCCCCCCCCCCCCCCCCCAAAAGCCTCCCAGAGTTGTACAGGTCACACAGGTCAGACAGAGCCGGTCGGGGTCCGACGCGGGCCAGTGAGAGCCAGCAGGGCCCAGCAAGATCCAGGAAGTTTAGGGCAAAACTAAGTCATCAATCTGTCATCCCCCTTTGCAGCTTAACTGTCCCACAGCCTCTTACCAGCGACAAGTGCTCCAACAAGCACCATTAACGCAGGACGCCGTATCGCTATGAGCTCCCGGGCTGCCACTCGATCGGTTAACCTAACCTTTGACTCCCTGTGGGGGGAAGCCGGAGGAAACGGTATCTCTATTCGCGGGGTAAATTAAGCAAAGTGTTGGACTGACTGACACAACCTACACAGCCCTTCCCTGGAGCAACGCAGCGGTTAAAATCCGTGTGGACGGATTTTCACGAGCACCAACTGTAAAGACACCAACTGTAAAGACAGCATCTTTCCTCAGCAATACCCATCGTAACCGTTACCGCACATGTCCGATAGCTGGGACAGGCTCCACTGACATGAACCCATAACCATCAGGGTAGTGGCGAGGGACACCCTGCGAGCACCCAGCAGCTGGCCATGACAGAGAGATGGGATTGAGGTATCTCCACCTGCCAGTGTTCGCCGGGCAGGCTGTTTCAGAGCGATCATCCGCCTTTTAACAAGTCCGCCGCAGTGGGGGAATGCTTAAAACAGATGCAGCTGTCAGAGGAGAGGAGCGAGGACTTGGGGCTCATGTTGTTTGATGAGTTCGGGGCTTGAGCCGCGCTCTGGGTGCCAGGTAGCATGCCGGTGCTGAGGCGAAGGCCGCGGCGGAGACCTTGAGTTTTGCGCCGGGTCGAGACGGAGACTCGTTGTCTCCGTCATCTTTATTTAGAACAGTACGTCTAGTCCATGCCAAAATCTGTCAGTTCAACGTTGACGGAGGGCTCACGCTGTATTTGGCATTTCATAACCAGATTAAAAGTGTCCACATTCACTTATACACAAGAAACTGATCAAAAGGATATCTGGATGACATACTCGAAAAAAACTCTCAAAAGTCACGACTTTTACTATTATTTCACTAAATTTACGTAGTGCTCTCCTCCTCAGTTTATGTGCAATGCATTAATGTGCAGTGCAAAATAAGAACAATTTAAAATGGCATTATATATGATGACATTTACAGTTCAGGTTCAAAATCACATCATATTGTAGGTAAGAATTGGCACTGTGGTTGTTTGAACCTGGAGTGGAATCAAACGGCGTTGGAGCCAATATGTTTTTGGTTTTTTAAAAGTCTTGTTTACGTTTCTCTCTGGGTAGTACTACACTACGCCACAAGGGGGCAGTAAACGTGTTGGTGATGAGTCCCATCACACAATCAAGTGATATGTTCTTGTGAAGCCAGACAAACCTTTGTGTTAACGGACAACACAGCTTTATCTCATCTTAAATAGACTCAGCCTCAGGTTAGGTGCCTCAAATAATGTCTGTGGTTAACACAAGCTTAAGAGATATTAACATTTTGTTCTAAGAAATAAAAAAAACAAGTCAGCATTACATGCATTTTTAAGCTTTCACACATCTTAAAAAAGGCATTTGCTGCAACTAGTCCACCTTTATAACCTCTATTTGTATACTTGCAGTTATGCCACCATAAATATACGAGTATTATTCACTTGTATTCGGCCACAGAGCATATTTTCTATTTTCCAAAATCCAATATAAAAATCCCATTGTTTTACTTTTTTGTCGAGGTAACCAGTACTTGGGTTGGCCTACAAAAATGTGTCATCCCTGCATTACAGGAAACAATCTATTCTGGGCCACAATCTAAAAAAAATGATCTTGCCTCATTAGATCCCGTCTCTCTAACGGGCCAATTTGAGGGTGTCACTGCGTCTGAGATGGACACCTGCAGCGGCACCGGGAGCCCAAGGTTGAATGGACAGAGCTGGGTTGCTAATCATGCCGCTTGAAAGGTGTCAGGTAGAAGTATCGGGGGACCACACAAAGCGTGTCAGGTGTCCCTCTGCAACCAGCAGCAGTGCGACACCGCAACAGGCGCACAATCATCGGTGGTTTTGCTCGGCCTTGTCACTCCATGACAGCGTGATCAGCCACGCTTCCCTCAAAAAACAATGTTTGAAATGACATTTGTCATCATTCTGATTGAGAACGTCAAACTAGGGACCGAGGCAATAATCTCCACTTCTGCAAAGTGATATCCCAAATAGAGCACTTCAAATCTACAATATGTGACGCTATGTGACGATTCAATCAATATCACTGTGGGTCAGTGGTTAGCAGGTCCGTCTTTCAATCAGGGGGTTGGCAGTTCAATCCCCGCCCTAGTCGATGTGTCCTTGAGCAAGACACTCAACCCTGCGTTGCTCCCCGTAGCTGTGTCTACGGTGTATAATGCAACATGTAAAGTGTCTTTGAGTATCTTAAAAAGCACTATATGGATTATTATTATTATTATCATATCTGTCTATATTAAGGGGAATCAAAATATTGAATTTCACACAGCCAGACACACACACACACACAAATACCGGACCAATACGCATGCATCAAATGTGGAACGTCAGCTTGTGTGTGTGCGTGTGTGTGTGTGTGTGTGTGTGTGTGGTGCTGCATACATAGCACAGCGCCTTGCTCATCAGTGCCCAGCGGGTGGAGTGTGTCCACACTCTATGCCTGGTACGTGTGTAGCAACACGTGTTATCACCCACTTGAAGTGGCCATAACATGTTTTGTTGATTGATTTGAATAAAAGATAGACGCCAATCTATTCGTGAAGATCGCAAAGTGACACTTCTCTTCATTTTTTTTAATGACGAGCCGCTTCCTGACAATGTCATCAATATGTTTGGGCGCTGTGAGGACAGGCCCTGACCAGTTTGAATAATACAAAATAACAAACGTTATTGTGTGGTTTGGGTTGGGTTTGAATCAGAGGCTTTGGAGCTCCTCGTAGGTTAGTGCCATGGGGACGGGGAGTGCACAAGCTCATTCGGAGTTTGTGAGAACAGCATATAGTAAAGACGTGTTTTAGTTCCATTAGTTGTGGACTTAAATATATATCTCTTTAGTTAAATAGACTTTATCTTTTACACCGTCTCGGTTTTAACCTCGTCACTGTTACGGGTTGAGACCAAAGAGGAAATGTGACAAAGAGAACAGAGGACATTAAAAAACCCAGAGCTGTAAAAGTGGGGTATTGCTCTAACAACCACAGAAACAGCTTTCCCTCGTGAACTCAAAATATAGTAACGATCTTGGTTTGTGATTGTTGTTAGTCAGGTCTGAAACTGATTAAACAGTCTGGTTTCCACCGCAACCGGGCGTACCGCAGAGGGAAAACATCTGCACACAGTGTGATGTCGTAAAATACAATCTGGTGTAAGTTTGTTAAGGGACCCTCTTGTAAAATTCACTCTCGCAGCTCGACTTGAGAATTCCGTAAATGTGTTCACTCGCAACGAATTAAACACGCCTTTGAAAAATGCTGAAGCAGAGATATTCCTGGAATTCCAGTGCTGGAGACCGTCACACAGTTGAGTCATACAGCGGACTGCGCTTTGCTGTACACCATCCTCCATCCGCCGAGCACAGCGGCTGGTCGGCCCCTGGGCAGAGCTGGGAGCCACCGGGGCCGCACCAGAACCACTGCACACGGACCCCTGTTGAAACCAACGACCTTTAATTAAAGGGTAGCCCCTGACAAGCTAACATCAGCTAACAGCTGGACGACGTAATAACATGTCACAGTGTGATATGATGTCTTTCTAAACGGATCTAAAAATGTGATCAAGCCTGACTCGCAGTTGTACATTTGAGGGTGCACCTTAAATAACTGCCTTTTTGGATTATTGGTATTTCTAAAATATAGTGACAGTAGGCAGTATTATTACATCGTTACCATGTCATGATTTAACAAGCCTGTCTCCAGCCATGCAGGCGGCCATTTGGCATTTGTACTTTCAGTAGGTGTACCGTTCACTCTCTCAGTTTAGCCCGTTAGCATGTTGACATTTGGTAATTAGCATTAGCTGTCACAAGGTAGAGCTGAGGCAGACGGGAATGTCATTAGTTTTTTTCAAGTATTTGGTCATGAACCAAATAATTCTTGGTATTTAGACCTGCTGGAGGCCCTGGAGAAACAATTAAGAGATCGCTAAAGTTGTAGGATGCATCCTCAAGGGACCTCGAATATTGTAGGCCTACGCAGATTTTGCAGCATTCCGTTCCATAAGTGTCGAGACATTTCTCCCTGAAACCCGAAGGTCAATCTCCATGGTGGCGTGCCAGAGGAGCGGCTAAGTGAGTAGGATTCATCCTCTGGACATCAAGAACGTCTGCATGACAATTTGACATTTTGAATTTCATCAGAATTCAAAATGTATCCGGCATTTCAAAAGTAATTTTTTACCCCTCGCTTGTTGTAGTATTTTGACATGTTATAAAGTATCATGTTAGGTCAAGCAGAGTGCAACAAACCAGCTGACTGCCAGCTGGTTCAGACAGGCGCCGATGATGACGTCTCTGGCTTTGAGCACTATGCAAGGTTCCCCATGTCTTGTCAGGGCACGCATGTGTCGGGTGCTCTTACCACTTGAGGACAGCGAATTCCCACGATAATGTATCATTTGTATGATCTAAATACAATTCCCCCGGGTGTTTTTACATGATCTCGTGGCTTGTTGCTGGGACTAATCTGCTGTTCGAGTAAATCATCGTGAGGAGAGTGATAAGAAAAGAATCTCTTTGAGAAATCGCCCTGAAAAACTGCTGCTGTGTTTGAATTGTCAAACCATCAGTCTGAGGCAGAAACATGAATGTTTAATATATTGCAGATTTGCAGTTGCTTGATTTTGACTCATAAATCCCAATTTAGTTTCTCTTATTAAACATAATGATTCAACCCTTCCCACGCGACGGGTCGCCATGTTGTGTGGAAATGTGATCAAGGCTAAACCGAGAGATCAGAGAGCTTTCTATCTCGATTAAATCCTAAGGTTAAGATTGTCGCCGGATTACGGCGCATGGGAAATGCTCAGGCAGCGAGGTCGGCATAACCAACTGGAAATGACATATTTCTTCCAGTTAAACCCTGATCGAAAGATCAAAAAGAACGTCAAAGTGAAGCCAGCACACAGACAGAGCCAGCCGTGAGAGGGCCCACAGCTGCTTTGGTTGGAAACCTCCTCCTGACCTCCACTTCACTCCTCCACACCACGCACACCTCTCACTCTGATGCCACGCTGCCCTCTGCTGGTCACAGCCGTTACTACACCACAGCCGCTGCCTGAAGTGGGATACATTTTGGTCATACTAGAGATTAACTGTCCAGTTTCTCAACACCTTTTTTATTTTTTATTGAATCAAGTGACTATGACGCATTGACTTAAATGTGTTCTGAGCTTAAAACAATGTTTGGGTTGGATTAAACCTTCAGGCTGGGTGAAAGTCAGGGTATGGTCATGGTTTCCTTTGTCAACAGAGATTTATCTGACAAATGACTCATTGTCAAGCATGAACTGTATTCCAAGGCTGCAGCATGGAACATCCAAATAGTGTCATAGAACATTCAAGTGTGGGCCAAAATATTCGTACCACATGCAGTCCAGTAAACGTTCAGGATCCTTATACATCATTCATGTCCTCTAATTGTACTTCGGCTGGCAGATGTTAAAACATAAAGGAAGTTAGGATACAACAACAATGTCAGCTTCTAAAAACTAAGCTGAAAGAAAGCTCATGTAAGCGCGATCAACACGCATCTGTAATTCTTTCCACAACATATCTTCACGGAGGGCGTGGATCTGGTAGGAACGGGGACGTAGGACCAAGGAAGCAAAGACACTGGCTTGTGACAAAAAAGGTAGGAAGAAAGAAAAAGGTGGCCTACCGAACATTTTCCCCCCACGCAGAGAGAAGTATCGTTCTGCCCACACGGCGTCCCATCGATCACCCTCTCCGACTGTTGCACGTAGAACCTGAACCCCACGGCCCGGCAGTTGAGTTCACAATGCTGATCCACAGGTACTGAAGGCAAAGATTAAGAGATTGTGACAATTTTGAGGACATATTATTTTGGGATATGAGTGCAAAAAAGACTGAATACTTTCATCATGTGTCTCAATAAATAAAACAAGGTCACATACTAACATTATGTATGTATATTTTAAGGATTATTTGTATAAATAAGGCCACAAAGATGTATGATTAATAGTGGTGTCATGTAATCCCATGTGCGATGGGCCAAATGTGATATGAATAAATGAAAATGAGGAATAGATGCATTTGTAGAGCATGTCGTGAATGCACACTAAAAGGATGAGAATCATATATAGCTCGATATTTTATGTAGCATGAGAGTCTTCAAGGGCATGCCCTCAAATACTTTCCCAAAAGACTGGAGATGCAGACGGACAAATAATGTCACCACGGCACGAATGCAACCGATACACAAGTCTGCTATTTTAATATAATTGACTTTATTTCCAGTCAGTCAGAGCGCCAAAACAGTAACAGATTAGATGAAAAAATAACAATCTTTATGTTGGCTTTGTGCCTCGCCTGCTGCCAGCGCACAGCAACGGTTTGGAAATGACGTGCGTTTAAGTGCCCTAAAGCAACAGTGGGATTTACAAAATCATTACTTAAAGAGTACAAATTCATAATATCCCACGGCAAACTGTAGCACAAAAAGTCAGACGAAACAAACAATAAAAGCTTCCCCGTTTCATTCGACGACACAAAGGAAACGCTGGTGAGCGACCACAAAGGACCCCGATCCCTGTTCTTCACATGTTGTGCAGGTGCGCTATCAATTAGATACACCATACGCCCAAAAGTAAGCTATTTCTTAAACAGATGTACACGAGTACGTCTAAGCATTGTTCAAAATGGGCGTCAAGTAATCCAGACTTGACCTCATACATCAAGCTGAGCTTATTTAATCTTTACATCTGCGTTACCCGTCAGTCGAGGTCTGCGGCACAAAGATCAGGTCTCAGAATAAACATACGTCTGGCAGGATATTAATCTGCAGCCTGTTAGTTCCATTAGTGTTCTCAGAGAAATGACATTTCGTGGAGGTGTTTTGACTGTTGCCTGGATACCTCAGGTGAGTTCGGTCAGAGAGTTTGTTTGGGTGAACATTTGTCAGTGAGCGAACAGACAGGTGACATGCTGCAGCGCTCACAACACACTTTAGCTCGTGTAAAGGTCAAAGGTCGGGCAGCTGGGGATGTAACTGACAGAGGACATGTGATTCATTGTGAAATGTGTGTGTGTGACTTTAACATTGTGTAGCCCAGAGCACTTTTTAGGCGAGTCATCTTGACTTTCTCAGAATAACAAGCAGGATTTAAACACATTTTCAGAGACAGGCTTGATGGTCTTTTTGTTCTTTCTGTTCGTTGGACTTTTACTATAGTGCCACCATTTGTGCCTTGGAGTAAAGGGTCTATTGCATAGCTCTGACAGTGATTCAGTTCGGCTGGGAAAAGAAGCGTAGGGCAGGTGGATGAAATTTGGGGATGCTTATTTTCAACATTTGACAATATTGTGAAAACAATACCACTAAACAAGTCCTCATTTTATTGTAAAAAAAAAAAAACAGATTGAAGATTCACTAGATTCCCTTGTATGCTTAAGATTTGTTTTCTATTGTGCGTGTAATGGTTTTACGGGTTTACCTGGGTTAGGATACGGGCTGATGGGTTGGGCTTTGAGTTGTGATTGGGCTGAAAAAACATTTAATCTGATCTGGCGAAACTGTACACACATGTATGTCCCCCTCGGGACGAATTTAACAACTTTGGTGAGAGTAACCATCACCAGGGCAACATTTCAATTTGTCCAGTACTTTAATTTAGGACAAAATATCAGCATTGTTCTTATACAACTTAGTCTACAAAATCAAAGTGGAATTACATACACACATATATATATATATATGTGCATACTGTACATAACGCTGTAATACCTACCCTCATTGAAAGGTTCCCACTCGTACAATCGGCCCATGAAAGGTCGGTTGTTGTATGAAGAACACTGAACAGCCCTGATGTGTTTGCTGGATGGAGGACAGGCCTGAGGACGGACCAGACACACACACAGACACACACACACACACACACACACACACACACACACACACACACACACACACACACATAAATCCTTTTGTATGCACAGGATGCTCTCACATTTCCCATCGTCACGCTCTGTAGCCGTGGATTGACAGCCTTCTGTTTTAACATTTCAACTCTGAGCCCGTAGCTCAGTTCTTCAACAGTTCAGTTCTTTCTTGCCAAAGTTGAAGGCTCGCCAGTGTGACTTAACGCACCCCGCCATCCCCCCTATATCTCCTTTGTCTAAACAAGCCCCTGGTCTGCTTCACTTTGCTTCATATCTGGGTCATCGCACGCCAGAAACAATATACAGAACCAGACATTGTTTAAATGTATTTGAATGCACCAAACCTCGGATCAGATAGGCCGAGCACATCCACGCACTTAACAGCCTTTAACTGACATGGTTCGCGGAGCCAGTAGCTTTACCAATATCAGTCTTCACATTAAATATTTAGTGCTCATGAGTTTAAATAAGCCACTTGTAGGTTACATTTTCCCACAATTTACTCAACGTTGTGCCAAGAAGCCCTTCACTTTTGTTTTGTATCTGTAACCCTTGAGGCTGGGCACCCACAAAGCACAGTACAGATCTTCTCCTCCACAATATGTCCAAGAGTCATGACACCACTGCAGTTTCTATAGGTTTTTTTGACAAAATACTGCTCTTTACCGTAAACTGTATTTGGCTGTGGCCACACATACAATACTTGGATGCGTATGTGTGTTTTGTGCTTATTAGTTTGCTTAATTCAGTGTTGCACTGTGGAAAAAACTGAGCTTTGCAAAAAGTGGTCCGTCTCTGCCAGTCTTCTGCTCGAATATTTGTTTGTTAATTGTAAATTCGACAAAATCAATATATAGTCAATTTTTTTCCCACCCACTGCTTTATCGACAAAAACATTGAAGGGGGCAAAAATAAATCAGAACAATAAGCAAAATCTGTAATGTTATTAATCAATTTAAGTCCCATGTCCAGCCAACATGCTGGGAGCAATAATACAAAAAAAAGGTGCAGATTTGCATACATTACTGTTGCAGATCCTGTAGTGAGCATGCTCCCCTGTGCAGAAGGAACTCGGCAGGGGGTTGTAGGGTCTCTCCTGGTGCTGCTGGGGTCCGGACGCCTGGCCGCTGGACTGCGGCTCCTGCCGGACCTGAGCCGGGTTGGCCGAACCAGGCTGGTAGAGCGGGGCCCACACTTGGTTGTGTTTGGGCTGCTGCGCCCTGGGCTGCATGTAGGGTCTGCTGTGGCGATGGAGGGTGTTGGTGTGGTCCAGGTTGTTTGGCCTGTGGCCCCCGTGGCCTCTAGTGGCGAGCCGGTGGGCGTCAGCAGAGCGTCTCTGTCTGTGGGGGCGAGCCGTCCCGGGGCCCTGGCCCGTGTCCGTCTGCAATGGAGTGACATAAGGAGCTCTCCCGTAACCATACCTCCCCGGGGTGATCTGAGTGACCCTCCTAAAAAGACACAAACACGATGAGATCACCGACCGGTTGTCACCACCGTCTCTAGACCTACACACCTCCCTGCTCACTAGAATTAAATCCAGTTACCGGTCGTCTGTGAAAGGGTAAACATCAAACGTCGTAAAAACCAACCGGAGATTGTACAACCAAGGCCATCCAGCATTTTGGATCCACACCTTTTTAATTGATCTTTTAGCAAAGTTTCTTCCTTCGACGAGGAAAACTGTCACGAAAACCACGACTTCAGGAGAAGCTTTTGTCGTAACTTGACTCCTTAGATTCTCAACACAAACACTCTCCCCCACATTGCTCAGCTGTCAGTGCTATTTGTTTAAAAGGCAAGCACAACAGGAAGGAGGTCACAAATCTGCCAAGCACAAGCCGAGGCTTTGACTGCATCCATAAAAGACGAGCTTCATACTGAAAAGCAGTCCGATGGCTCCAAAGAGTCACTCTTAGACCAGCGCTAATCAGCATGCAGCACAGGCTCTTTTAAGACATATGACAGATATTTAAGACTTATGACAGATATTAACAAGAACTACTGAAGAAAATTCTTTGTTGACCATCATGACAGTCAAATTACTTCCAATAGACAGACAGTTTGTTTACAGTACTTTGTTAGTGCAGAAAAAAATGTAAGACTCAGGTTAAATACATTTTTATTAATTACAATAAAACACATAATAATTATGAACTTCTTTGGGCAGCACTCTGTGTCTTTAGCTACTGATAAGTTAAAATGTAGTACTGCTGGGTATGGTGCAGGGCGCCTTCTAACACAGCTACAAAAGATCTCTTATTGGTGCTCAACTGGTTTGGGTTGAAGGTGAAGGCCTTAGAATATCAATAACATAATCATCATACTCATCAAAGTATTCGCCACTCGTGTCCTGTTTGGAAGCGTCGGCATCTGTTGTGCTTCTTCATTCATTTTATCAGTTGTTTTTTTCCTTTTGTCACACATCTGCATCCAAACACTTTTTAAATTAAATTCCAGTTGTAAGCACACCGATTTCAACATGTGCGTGTGTGTGCAGGCTGATACAGTACCTCCGTTCACCGGGCCGCCGGGTCTCCTTCTCCTCCCTCAGATCGACACGACTGCTGCCGTTGGAGGACCGGCCCTCGTCGCGGTGCAGAGGGACCGTCGGCTGCAGGGCTGAAATGACGAGGCCCGGCTGCTGGGGGTGAACCCCGGCACCCCTGGAGGGGTACATGGACGGAGAGTAAACAGGCAGGCAGGGCCTGCTCTGCTCCTGCACCCCTCTTCCACAGGTCCGGGAGCAGGTCGACCAGGTCCCCCAGGCGCCCCAGGAGCCCTGCATTTCTCCCTGCTCTGCCCTGAACTCCTGTTGGGGCTCTGCCCTCTCCGGAACCTGCAAGGAGATGAAACGGCCGAGATTAGCGGCACCACGGAGCGCCAGAAAGCGGGGGAAAGCACCACGCGGAGTGCGCGCCAAGGATTGATGGAAAGCCTCCATCAAGAGGACTTTAATCTCCCCCGGATCATGGCGTTGTGTCAAGGCTCAAGTCAGTGACCTCATCTCATCAACAGGACTATCCTGCCCCTCCGCCCCCCATCGCTAGCCTTGAAACAGACCTCTATTCACGGTTATAAAGCCCAGATTTGGCTGATTAGTGGCCTATCCGCTATTGGCTACCTGCGTTTCTCACTGTTGACTCTAAACCTCTGTGCAACTTTGCCAGGGACATATTAGCGTGATCACTGCACTCTCTGTTTGAGGAACCAGCTAGGGGGAAGCCTCGTGCCAAGGTGGCTTTATCCGCCGGGCCGCTTGGAAATCCCACTCTTTAAGGGAGCACTTTGTCTCCATTCACCGCGCAACCTCTCCGGGAAAACACATGGCCGTAGTAAAAGCTCAGCTGCCTTTGACTCTTCCCGAATGGAGAGAGAGAATACAGAAGCATTGGGGCCAGTTGGCAGGAAGTTCCTCTCGTGTCAATCAGCCTGTGTGGCTATTCAGACCTCTCCTACCCTCCCTCAGCCTTTGTAACTCGACGCCACTGTGATCTCCCGGGGTCAGCCATAGGTCACAAAGCTGGACTTCCCGGTGGAAGCACATTGAGCCCCCAACCCAACTGGATCGTCAGTCAGTCAGCTTCATCCACGAGGCGGATGCACTAGTTTTCTTCCGTGTGGTTCTTGAGTCTCTCAGGAGTTCAAGAGATGGCTCGCTGACAGCGGACACAAGCAACTTTCTGTTTCACCGCAATCAACAGAACTTTCCGCTCTCGCTCCCGCTACGAGTTATCAGATTAGCACATGTTTACACACACACTGGGGCAGAGGAAGCAGGGTGCGGGGGAGGGGGGGCGTCTGTCACTTAAGGAGGCGAGACACGATCGTGCATGCGATCTTCCAGCGGAGGAGCGTTCCACCAGCCTGAGCCAACCATGCGTTCAGACGGGTCGATCAAACAACAGCATGAAAGATTCCTGGAAATATCCAAAGGGAGGTCTGGCACCGCCTGCGCGCACAAGGGTGTCAAACAGTTCTCAGATTTATGGATTTTTCTTATAAGCAACATGCTGCTCACCTTCCTGTGGTCTGTTGTGTGTTGGAAGTCCAGAAGGTCTGACAGCAACAGCCAGAGGACAGAAGCTCTGCAGGAAAACAGACAAGTGTGTACTGGGGGCAGAATCAAGGATGCACTGCCATCAAATATTGCTAACTTGTCTTTTTTCAGAAAAGAAATAAAATATTGAAAATATAAATAATAAAATAATAATAAAATAAAAAAAGCATTTAAATAAATAAGTAACCCATAATTGAAACAATTTGACATTACCTGGCAATCCAGACGCAGGCTGCCTGCATAGCTCCTGGATTCTTAAAGTTGGACACTTCAAATGTGGAACAGAGAAGTTTCACATTAACATACACCTGAGTAGAGGCACTGGAGGGTCACACGATAGGAACTATGTCTATACTTTACATATAATTCATCCTTTTAGATGTAAATACCCAGAAAATGTCAATAGTAACAAAATGTAAATTTGACTGCCCCCCGAGTGCCATAACTATCCCACGCATGTCAACTTCCTGCAACTACACTCCTCTGCCTCAAGACATTGACTCACGGTGGAGGGAGGGAGAAAAAACGACTTCTACCCACTTGACCATGACAGTTGACCTTTTTTCTGACCTCTGACTCCTAATGAGGCAGCACCCCCTGCTGAAAAAAATAAGAAAAAAAAGAAGCTTGAGCCCATTAGAGAGCAGGTCTGGGGGTCCAGTGAGAGGACGTCCACCTCCTCACCCCAGACCATATAACTCAGCCCTGCTTGTCTAAATTAAGCTCATTGAACCAGACGGGGTGGTCAAAAAGTCCTGCACACTAGCGCCCTAACCAGAAGAAGAGGAACAGACTCACAGAATACACAGTAGGATTATTGTAGAGGATGAAGGAAACTCCCCATAGGATTATATTTTGAATGAAACTAATCCTCATTGGATTCCATCCACCTACCTGGAGGTGATGCGCGTGTGGGGTATTTTGTTGCTCCACTGTACTTTCTGACTACTGTGTCCTACACTGGAGCGGCCACAGATTGGTGTCCAAGCGCGGGCATCCTCATGTGTCGAAGCATGAATCCAGGTGGATATTCAGGGGTTTCCCCCCGGAGACTTTGTGCAGAGCCATCGCAGTTCGTAAATCCGCATCCAGAGTGTCGTGAATCAGATCCCGGATCAGGAGAAACTCTGGTCCTTGGCCATCGTGGTGCCTTTTACGCACAAAAGCTGGAAACCCCGACACGGCAGAATAAAAACACAACCCTCTGCTGCGCCCTCCGCCGCCGCAACAGGCTCTCTCTCTCTCTCTCTCTCTCTCTCTCTCTCACTCTCTCTTTGCGCGTGTATGTGCGCCATGTACGTGTGCGTGTGTGTCTCCTCCTTCTACTCCGAGGATTGGCACGCTCAAATGAATGTGTGTATGTGTGTGTGTGTGTGTGGATTATCATCTACTCATTTATCAACTGAAGTGAAGCCCGAAGATCAAAAAGGTGCACCACGCACGCGCCCCCCTGTTGATCGACACTAAAGGGGACACGACACGTGTGTGGGACTTTTCCCGTTCGTGAAGCTGCGCGCGGCGTGGTCCTGTTCACCGGTCCGGATGCTCTGTGTGGAGAGGCCGGTACGTGTACTGTATTCCCCGTTGTGTTTAGCTTTGACTTCAACATGTGTAGCTTTTGATTTACAAAGCTCTGCCATGTTGTCAACAAGTAGAATCACAACAAATACACTCTTTTGATAAAAGACAGTAATACATCGGGTTAGTGGTCGTCCCGTAACCACAAGGTCTCCGGTTCGATCCCTGCTCTCCCCATTAGTTGCATGTCGAAGTGTCCTTGAGCAAGGCACTGAACCCCCAGTTGCTCCCCGGGTGCTTCACTGCAGCCCCCTGCTCCTTAATAACTAAGGAGGGGTCAAATGTAGAGAAGAATTTACCCACCGCGATCAATAGAAGTGTACATTTCTTTCTTCTACATTGAAATTCAGCAGGATTAAAGTTGAAAATCTAAAAAGGAGAACACTTTATTTGTCTGTAGTTGACTATATTGCTATTGGTTGATGAAGTAGAAACAAACTACAAATGAAATGGAGGGGCATTGTAGGCAATTCATTCATTACGGGGGAAGCATGCCAACCCGGATTCAGCCATCACTGTGTGCAAAGACACACAACTAAATGAACTTTTAAGCTCATTAAAAAATGGGATATGGTTTGTACAAAAAAACTCTATATTTATGAGGGTGTTCTAAAGTTGTGCACGCTTATCAGCAACCTACAGGAGGAGCGTGTGTGGCATTCACTTTCTCATATTCATAAAAAGACGTGGTGTTTTATCTAGTGCGTTTGTTTTTAATTTGACAGAACCAAACACCAAACAGCTGCGCACGGTTCAGGGGTTGCATCACGCTGTGTGACATGCAGTACGCAGCTCATTACAGCCATTGTCTGGAAGCAGGCTGGCTTCACAATGGCTTCATTATGGAGACTAAATGTAATCTGTCAAAACAGTGAAATCTATCAGTGCAGCCTGTAGCTACAGATCCAACCGCTCATCCGTGTGCTACAGCGCCACACGTGTACATGTCTCATATGTAGGAATCTGCAGGGGCGCCGGTCCCGTCGTTGGCGCCACCGTCCGTCCTCACTGGTGCGTAGAGATGTTGATGCTGCTCAGGAATTTGCCTTTAACCCCAATGTTTCCAAACCTCTTCACAGGCAAACAAGTCTCCAATTTAAGCTTCTTTAATGAACTACTGTTCCGGTTGACCCATTGAAGGCCTCTCAAGACGAGACGAGATGGAGAGGAATATATATATATATATATATATATATATATATATATATATATATATATACACACATACATACATATATATATATATATATATATATATACACATACATACATATATATATATATATATATATATATATATATATATATATACACACATACATACATATATGTGCAAAATGACGACATAAAAAAAGTATTTATTTATAGACATACATATATATATATATATATATATATATATATATATATACGCACATGTGCAAAATGACGACATAATTATTCAGTTAAACAGGTACAAACTTAAAACTGAAAGAAACAAGTTCAGCCATGTTCTCTTGGGGGTTTGTCAAAAAGTATTCTGGGACATTTTGGTAATAAACTAAAATAGAAATAGAAGTATGCAAGGCAGACAGAGAGAAAGTGGGTCAAACAAACGTGGATTCATATACACTGTATATTACAAGTTAGATTTTTTTCTTTAAGCCATATTAATGAACATAACTCAGATCAACTGAAAACTCCGCCTAGATTTATGGTCAGCATTGGTAGGATTTTGTACTTTTGTACTGAAATAGCCTTAAAAATGTATGTATTTAATTGAGTTGATTCAGTGAGCTATCTTTCCCCCCAAAAGAACACATGAGGAGTTGTACAGTTTCAAGTTTGTCTGGTGTTTAAATTGCCAAACCGTGTGTGAGTGCAGCCTTGTAACCAACAGGTTGCCAGTTGCAAGTCTCAGTCGACAAAATCAAGCTATTTCAGTCCGGTGGTTTGCATACTGTATGTATATTGTATACGCCAGCATCCGTACTGAAATGGCTGGATTTTAGAAAGTAGTCTGGACTGAGACCTGATGCAAGAGGGGCTACGTACAGCTGGCAAAAGTTCAGAAAACCAAACAATAACCAAAAAAATGCCAAAAGTAAAGTAGACGTGGCACTTCATGTCGGCATGAGATTCTTTGTGGCTCGAAAAAAAAAACATTACGCAGTCATACTTCTTATACAACATGGTATATATATATATGTGTGTGTGTTTTCATATTTGTCTTCCATTGGAGGATATACTGAATCACGCTATTTAGTGGGAGAAAACCTTTTATTTATTTATATATTTGTGTTTCTCTAAAAGTCTGGAAAAAGTACTGGAAGAAATAAAGGTTTGGATTCAGCTTACCCTGGAAAGTGTACCTACCACCTGTATGATAGAGAGGAATACCACAGATAGATAGAATAAAGAAAGAATAATTTGAGAGCTATGGGTCACCATTGAATAACCAGAAAACAATCTAACGTGATATACAAACTGATGGTGCAAAGAAAACGTGAGCTAAGCTGTGATGTTTAACGGAGTGGACGACACGGGATGGCGGTGCCAGTCGACTCCTTGGCGTGTGCCTGATGCTGATTGACACGCCAGGTCCATGCCTCATTAAATAAGGGGTTGGGGAACCAGGAGCAGGGGGGATACCCAGAGGACTCTTCACGGTTGCTGGACCTTCTGTCTCTCTCTCACACACAATGTTGATAATGCTCCTTCAAAGTGAAGAGAAGAGGGGAAGCAGATGAGATGAACTTGAGCGATAACATATTTTAGAGGTGGACTCGTGTTATTCTTGCAACTAGCGAAACAACTGATCTGAACAATGCCCGATTAAAGAAAGACATGACTTTCTCCCTCAATAAAACTTTCCAGAAAGAGCAATAGAGTTAATACAGAATTGTTTAATACTAGGTACAATACAGAAAATCAGTGGTAAACAAAAATAAAGTCCTTGTCCGTGCCCTCCTTTTTTATAAGTCAGATGGAGGAGAGCGAGAGAGAGCGATGCATGAAACGTTATTTAAGACACGGAAAAGAAATCACTCGGGTCTCGAATAAAAGAGACACGGATCGTTTCAGTTGATGACATTTACGGTGAAGGGGGGTCATTCAGAAAGCTGTTAAAGTGCAGCTTGCACTTTAAGACCACAGGGAACCACAATGACTCAATACGTCCCTTTTTACTCTCTTCAAGTATATCACAGCTCCAAGCACTGACGTGTGTTTTTGGTGGAAGTCTACATTCTGTGTCATGATAATTCCTCTAAAACAGTCTGCATCCTTCTTAAAGAGCAACCCGGTCGTTAAGGGACAAACAACGATTGTAACAACTGATAGTCGGTGAAAAGTTACTGAGCGATGACGTGTTAAATAAATGGAGTTTGTGATGAGGCCCTGCAAGGCGCCCCGTGAAAAAGCTATGTCCACGTGTGTGTGTGTGTGTGTGTGTGTGTGTGGTCTAAAGTGTGAACCTTTGGTCCTCTTCACTTGGTCTCAGAGAGCTTGGCAAGGCTGGCTTGGCAGAAGGCCGCCCGGTCCCTCATCTCCAACACGCAGTCCCTCACCATCTCTCCAAACATGGAGGGCCAGAGCTTGTGCAGGGCCTCGCCCTTCAGATTGGTGTCGGACGCCCTTCGGACCAACTCCTGGAGGTACTGCTCCACCAGGGCGGCGCGGTCCGATGACTCCACACTGCCCTCCTGCGAGGAGAAAGAAGAGAGCGTCGTTCATGTGGATTCCAGTTGTTGAAGGTGCATCAAGGTGAGGTGCAGTGTCGGGAAAACCACAGTAAGAAAAAATGTGAAGATTGACACACTAGGTACTACGATTGACAGGAACAACAAGGATGTATGTCAAATGTAAGCCATCACGTTCACATGTTTACCTGTGTGATGTTGATTTATGATGGCGTATGTTGATGCCTTTCACATACATTGTCATATTCATGTAATGTGTTTATGTAACTTTGTAAACGCTGTTCATTCTGTACACATGACACCTATTGCTTCTGTCCATCCGGGGAGAGGGATCCTCCTCTGTTGCTCTCCTGAAGGTTTCTTCCCTTTTTTCCCTGTCAAAGGTTATTTTTGGGGAGTTTTTCCTGATCCGATGTGAGGTCCTGGGACAGGGATGTCGTATGTGTACAGATTGTAAAGCCCTCTGAGGATAATTTGTAATTTGTGATATTGGGCTATACAAAATAAACTGAATTGAATTGAATTGAATACAAATACTGCTAAGTAGGGTAAAGCGTTCCTGATTTGCAGGCTTCTAGCTTCACCAAGCAATGCAACATCAAATCCTGTTTATTGGTTGAATCTGATGTTAAAGAGACGTATAGGCTGACAGAGGGAGCAGGGTTCGCCAACCATTGGCAAACATTTTGTCAAATTGCCAACCAATTTTGCAATCTTTGGTTGCCATCAGTCGCAACCACTATTTAACATAACAAATAGGGGCAGCAAACAGCAACATGTGCACACCCATTGTGCAACTCTGAACACATGCGTTTACTTGCATGCGGGCGCATTCTATTTTAGACACATGGCCGATCCATTGGCAAAGATTCTCACTAAGAAGTTGCTTCATTAGCAGGAAGCGATGACGCTTTTTCTTTCAAACATGAACAACGTGGCCAAATGATTCATTTTACAAGAGCCATGGCAAACTGTGACCAAAATCATATAGCTATGGATTATAAACTCAAAATATGTGGTGGCTAAAAATGGCAACTACATTTTCATATTTTGGCAACCAAAAAGTTAGTGCTGAGTCCTGGTGCGGGTTAGTTAGGTAGGTCACTTGTTAACGCCACAATGCCATGCTGGCTTTTGGTAGACACATGGAAATAATGTGGAACCCACGCTTAACCACTAACTAACTAACTTGAGGCCATTGGTAAACATAACAGATCTGACCTCAGGGCTCTCTGCACTGCAGTCTCTGTTCGGGTAGTTGAACAGCGCTCTGCTCATCCCTTCGCCCAGGAGCTTCCCATTGTCCCGCAGCTCCTCTGGACTCAGTGCTGCCCGCCGGCCACGCCCCTCCAACAGGAATTGCAGCTGGCGCTTCCTTCAGGGAGAGTGAAAAAAGTGAGTCACATGCAGAAAGAGGAGACACACAAGACACCTGGGGTGATACAGTGGCAGAAAGGGAGCCACACTAAAAAGGTAATAAAGGTGTGTTCTTTTGGCCGTCAAATACCACTTTCTGACATTTTCAATAAACGTTTCACTTTCACTCAAGTGCACTTAAAGAAGCAGGAGAGGACTTTAAAAGTGATGTAGACTAGATGAGATGTATCTGTCGATCAGTATGAAATCTCATGCCTTACACTACTGCACCAACATGTTCCACGCGCCAGTGCCAGGGCGCTGAAACAGTCTTTTGAGAGTAGGCTGGAGGCACAAATTCCACATGATATAAGATGGGTTTGTAAAGTGTGTGTGTATGTGTGTGTGTGTGTGTGTGTGTGTGTGTGTTTGTATGTGCCAAAACGCATTTGTGTGTGTCAGTCACAGGCCATGCTAACGTATAAGATCGCATGCAACAGGAGCATTACACGTTATAGCTGTGTGCATTCATTACACATTAGTACCGTTTCCCCCCTCGATGATTTCCTTTCAGATTTTATGTAATTTCCCCCTGGGGATAAATGAAGTCAAATCTAAAAAATTGTGTGGAGTAGAAGAAGTGAACTCTCCTCATTCTCAACAAGGGGACAGGGTCAAAGGTCAACCGAGATAGAAATCAAACAACCAACAGGTCAAACTAACTCTTTTTTAAAGACCTTTTTTCATTACAATAAAATTACCATTCATCTGGCCATTTTGGGTAATGACACAATTCAATAGCAAATGTTTTGCTTGGAATTGAGTTGTTAGCAAGATAGCATTAGCTTATCAATGCTAGCAGGGAAGTGATGACTGCCAATATCCACATTAGAAAGAGATGTTCCTTCAAACATGAAAAACCTGATTTTACAAGAGCCACTGCAAACTGTGATCAAAATCATATAACTATGGATTACAAACTGCATGTCTATGAATGTTTATTAAAAATATTAGATAATCTGGGTCATTCTTTATCCTACGTGTTAAATTAGTGTTTCTTGTGCGGCAAAATTAGGCCCAATCTACTAAAAGTAATATTTGAAAGAATGTAGTGTAATTGTCGCACCGCGGTGAAGTTGTTGGGTTTGTTTTATTTTGTTGGGTCTTTTTGTCTTGTCATTTCCTGTTTTATTTTGAAATAGTAACTCTCCTCTCGTTTCAGGTCACTTACCCTTGCTCATGTGTCACCAGTCTGATTGTCTTCCCTGATTCCTGATTGTGTCCGCCTGTTTCTCCACTTCCCTCATGTGTCCATATAGTCGGCGTCTTCCCTTGTCCTGTGCCAGTGTGTTCGTTTCTGTCTTTACGGCCGTGCGTTCCCTCTAGCCCTGCCATAGTACCAAGCCTTGAATACCAAGCCATCGCGTTCCGTTTCATTGGATTCCTCCAAGAGAGTGATTTTGATTTTGTAAGTTTTTGTGTCCTAGATTTACGTTATTTGTTAAAGTTTTCATAGTCTTTTGTTTCCTCCGTAAGGAGTGATTTTGGTTTAGATAATCTTTTATAGCCATGCTTTTTCCTTTTTATTTATTGGAGAGTCAGTCTTACTAATAAAGACAACTTTACCTGGAAAACCCTGCATTTGTGTCCTGTGTTCTGCCCGGACGTGACAGTACACACTGGCCAGTATGGACGCAGCAGGGTCAGAGTCTCTCAGGAAGAGCGCCTCTCGCTGCAGGAGGAGCAGATGACTATGCTTGGCCAGGGAGTCAAGGGTCTGGCCCGAAGTCAAGATGACTTCAAGGCGGCCGTTATTGCTCAGATAGGGGGTCTCGCGGATCGGGTTCAGCAGCTTCTCAGTGGTCCTGAGACAAGGGATCCAATACGCACCTGAACCCTCACCCCTTCCCACCTTCGCCTACGCCGGAGCTGGAGTCCGGTTGGCATCTTCTGAGCGATATTCAGGAGATCTGGGACGATGTAAGTCATTCCTCATAGACTGTGACATGCAGTTTCAACTTTCGTTTCGACACGGCCTCACAGATCGAGCCAAGGTGGCTTACATCAATTCTCACCTTTCGGGACGGGCGAAGGTGTGGGCCGTGGCGGAGTGGGAAAGCGAATCTTCCCTCTGCTATTCCATCCAGGAGTTTAAAGAGGGTCTCCGAATGGTTTTTGATCCAGTCTCAACGGGTTACCACCCGGAGGCCAACGGCCAGACCGAACGCCTCAATCAGCAGCTGGAGACCGGTCTCCGATGCCTGGTGTCACAGAACCCGACATCGTGGAGCACCCACCTGGTCTGGGTGGAATATGCCCACAACTCGCTGCCCACCTCTGCCACAGGTCTTTCACCCTTCAAGTGTGTTTATGGTTACCAGCCTCCTGTTTTTTTCTGACTGAGCATGAAGTTTCAGTTCCCTCCGCCCATGCCATGGTTCGGCGCTGTCACCGCATCTGGGCTGCCGCCCGTCAAGTACTCCTCAGACAGGGGGACAGAGTAAAGAGGGTAGCTGACCAAAGACGCCGTCACGCGCCAGAATATAAACCTGGACAAAGAGTGTGGTTATCTGTCAAGAATCTTCACCTCAAGGTTCCCTCCAAGAAGCTGGCACCGCTGTTCGTCAGGCCATTTTCCATCTCCCAAATAATCGGTCGAGCTGCCGTTCGTCTCCGTCTGCCAAGGTCACTTCGAGTTCATCCCACATTCCACGTCAGTCAGGTCACGCCCACCAAAGAAAGCCCCATGGTTCCACTCACCAAGCCCCCGCTGCCACTAGAAGCAGCCGATGGGGGCTTACTCTACAAAGTCAAGAGACTGTTAGCCGTACGCAACAGAGGCAGGGGCAAACAGTCTGCTCGTTCATTTTCAGTATGGGAGCAATTGAGGATGAGGTGGCAGCCCAATTGCACAACTGGGCTCATGTACTTCTTAGCAGTAAGTACCAATACAATGGAGTATGTTCAGAGAGCTACATGTAATACAGATTTCCTACAGAAGATGATTCGACCCGGCAATTTATTTTCAATCTTTGAGAGAAGCAGGGATTCTGAGCGCAGCTTAGCTTTTAACCTTCAGGCTTCCCATAACCAACCGGAAAATAGGAAACAGTTCTCGTGCGTGACAAATTCAGCAGATCTCTACTAGGCGAGGATGTTTTTCATTAGGAGTGACAGACCTCAAGAGCTTTTGGCTGAGGAGAGAGAAGAATGTTTGTGTCAAAGTGCCAAGTACCCACCCTTTTACCCTGAGACACACAGTCTAATTCTTCTGGTTCCTCTGTGCCAAGCTCCGTCTTGCTGTCTCACTCACGCACACAGACACACACACACACACACACACACAACTGTATACACGCATACACACGTTATTAATCCACACATTCTCGACATGCACGGGACATGGCGCACACCTGTCATTAAGTTGTAGTTAATGTTATGTTGTGGTTAACCGCGCAAGATCAAGTTCTCACCTGGACTCCTCCAGCAGCAGGAGGAGCCGGCAGCGTGGAGTTTCGGTGGCTGCTATGTGACCGAGGGTCCCGAACACGCGCTCTGCGGCAATCACATCATTCATGGTCACCTGAGGCAGACAGGTTTTGAGTTTAGGGTCATGTGATTTACCAGAAAAACCAGGGTTTTCCCAAAAGGCACAGGATGTTGCAAGCACAAGGTAAACAAAAACAAAGTTCGACATTTTGACAAATAGCCTTATCTGGTTTCAAGATTAAGAAAACTAAATACGACCTGTAAATTAGTGATCCTCCAAGGTGCTGGACAGAGAAAGGCTAGCTGATTCCCCCCGTTTCTAGTCTTTGTTTTAAGCTAAGCTAAGCTAACTAGCCGTTGGAAGTAGCCTTACATTGCAATATGTTGCTACTAAAATGGCATATAAAACACATTTTATCTTATTTCACCGTTAATCATTAAGAGTCCGATCTGTTATTGGTTTCTATATTTGCGTCTTTACAAAGAAGGAGCCCCCTTTACACAGCAGAGGGGACGCATTGACAAGCTCACCTCCTGGCCATTGATCCTCTGCAGGTTGAGGTGGTGGAGGCGGTAGACGGCGAAGGAGCGCCACAGAGCCAGGCTGACCACTGGGTTGCCCTCCAGGTGGATGGTGAGCTGGTCCAGACGCCTCACCTGAGCCAGGGCCGCCAGCTGGGGCAGACGGCTGATGTTGGTTTCCAGGAAGATCAGGTGCTGCAGCACAAGTAACACGTTGGTTTCAAAGAACGGTTCAACTATATACTGTAGCTACTGTATATTTGATTGTGCCTGCGAATAAATGAGTTGATCATGGAAAAGATTGAAAGTCAAACATATATTGCTTTTTTGTTACATGAGCAAAGTTTTCATTCACAATATTTATTAGGGGGTGTATTGTCCCCCCCTAATACATAGACTACTATTATTTTTATTTTCAAATATTCCCTGGTGCAGTTTGTTTGGCAGTTGTGAACCCAGTTAACAATCTGGTGTGGACCAAAACGTCCAAAATGAATGAACATGCTCAGGAACAGGAGCAGGAGCACCTGTGAGGCAGCTAAGTGGGGGGTGAAGTATAAATATATACCAGTGCTCCTTTTACCACAGCACTCTGACCCTTTTGTAGGGAAGACAAATGAGGTTGGGAGGTTAGGTTTTAATTTATAATTTCTTTTGTGCGGGAGGGTCAGAATGACAACTGGATATCCACATCACCTTTAGGTAACAAAGCCTAATACAGGAAATGGTTCAGTAGGTAAAGGACCAAAGGCAGTTTGTTGTCAGATGACGCTTTTTGTCTTCAATACGTTGACACAAACACACGGCTCCTTATGGTACGTGGCTAGTGCCCTCACCGACAGATTGGGGAACTTGACCCTTATTCGCGGCAGTGCTGGTAGAATGGCGTCGAAGCTGATGTAGCGGAAGGCGATTGCGGTGACGGCGCTAGCGGTCTGAACTCCCCAGCCCCTCTCCAGGGCCTCCAGGGCTCCGGGTCCAAACAAGCGGAGGGTGTCTCCGTCCAGCTCCGCCAGGTGGCTGTCGGAGAGGGACAGGCTCTGAACACTGCTGCTCCCTGTTTCCACAAGCCTGCAAAAATACACACACACACACACAGACACACACTGTAAACCAGTCTCGATACGCCGAACGCTAATAATTTGTTATCCTGGAAGGATATCTTTGGGCGAAATGTGCTTTGCATAGATTTGCTTGACAACAGTTTGCATTGTGCTCAAAGCAGAGAAAGCAACATCGCTGCGGAGCTCGTCCTATTTGTCTCGCCACAGTTGAGAGTGGAGGATCTGGGTCTCGAGGAGACATAATCTCCCTGCCCGAGCCCGGCGCTCAGCCCGCTGGGCTGCCGAGGCGGGGGCATCCAATGGCTTCTGGACGCACGCTACTAGACGCTGGTCACTTTGTGTCAGCCCGATTCATATTTCACACCCTCCTAATCGAGAAAGCCAGAAGACTAATCCTTTGATTACACAACTCCAATCCAAGATTCTTTTCTTCTGTTTTTTTAGAAAGTGTGTGTGGGAGATGGCAAACATACTGTAGACAGAGAGATACATACAGAAGGAAACTAAATGAAGCTTCGCTGTGACTGAAGCCTCTTTGTTTGTTGCAGGCACATGAAGACTGGTCTGCCCTGGAGTTCAGTCAGTTTTGAATACCCTTTGGGAGAGCCATTACACAAAGTACACTTGCCAGTAAACACAATACAACCATATACAATCATGTAATAGAGCCTGAAACAATAAACCAGTGACTTACAGGGAGTATCCTCCATCATATTTGTATATAGGTCAATTATTACGAATTTACATAGTGTGAAAAAGGACTCAAAATAGTGCCAAAGGCATCAAATCAGGAGGAGAGCGGCGCACCACGCGGAGATAAGCCCCGTAAAGAACGAGAGTAACTTCAGGTCACCTGGACCCGTGCCTCCACGAACAAACTCTCTGTATTGTTCACCCATAATCACAGCTAAAAGAAAGGCTGACAGCCCCCCCGAGTCCCTCTTGTGACATGAACCCAGCCACTCGCGGCGAGAGATGAAGCGAACGAGGAGCGGAGGAGTCAATCACAATGACATGGATCCTGCTTTGGCTTATTAAGACCATAATTTAATTAGGGCTATCTCACTTAATCCTACACAAGGTTTTTTTTATATATATATATATATATATATATATATATATATATATATATATATATATATATATATAAAAAGAAAAAAAAGAGACATCTGTCATCTCTCAGCGCCTTAATCCCCCCACCCAATCCCCCCTCCATAGACGTGGCTTGTGATAGTGTGACGCGTGTGAACCATCTCCCTGAGCAGACGTTTCAAAAGAGCATTTCAGAGTTGAAAAGTGGAAACAAATGGTTCAAGTGGCGCAGAGCGGAATCAGATGTTAGGCTTAACAGGAGCCAAGTCCTGCAGACCGTACCAGCAGAGTTTGTTTCTACAGTGTGTGTGTGTGTGTGTGTGTGTGTGTGTGTGTGTGTGTGTGTGTGTGTATGTGTGTGTTTGTGTACTTAGATTAGCTTTTGTCCCATAACTTATCGCAGCATGTGTGCCGTCGACGTTCTCGTTCTAAATTAGTCACCAAACTGGGGGCGCTGATGCAAACCAGATGTGACATCATCATCATCTTTTGTTTTTCATCACGTGAGGCGGCATTATCTGTTTTCACACAAAACATTTGATAGTTTACCGTCGCGAAAAACAACACTGGACCATTTTTAACAGCACCATTTTCTAAAGTCCAAGCAATGTCAATTATTGAGGCTAAAATTATTTTTTAAATCCTGAATGAACGATAAAAATACATAGCAACCTGTGTGCTTTTGCAATCGGCACTTTGTATCTGAATTCTTACAAATTTAACTAAACACCTTATTCTAAGATTTCCAGATGTTTCAGAAACTTGAGAATAACCACACTCTTATTGAGATGATAGTTCTCAGCCGCCGGCTTGGTGTTCACAAAACAGAGTCCAGTTCGACTAAACACACATGCACCAAGAGGTTGCCCTGCTCCCCAGCCTGTCACCGAGCAGATCCAGGTGGACCAGATCCGTGATCTCATGCACCGCTGAGAAAAGAGTGTCGACCCACAGGCCTCAAAAATATGAGACGAGTCCATCATCTGCTCCCCCACGGGCTCCACATTGAGGAGGATGATGTCATTTTTCACTAAATCTTTTTCGTCTAGTACTTTGACAACTATCTGACATAGCCTGGGCTAAAATGGATAAGCATTAGAACTTGTACACTTCACACCACCTGCACACATTCTTTTAGTAACAGATCTTGCTTCTCTTTCAGGTAACTGGTGGTGCCAGGGTCTGCAAAAGGCCCTTGTTTTTCTGTTGTTCAAGTTATAGTAGAGCCTGTAAAGGTCACTTTCATACCCTGGTGCAGGAAGGAAACATTTAATAATAGTCCTTGACACAGCCACCACTTTCATCCCAGTCCTCCCCCTCATAACTCATCCAGACCTGGATCACAGTCTGTGCAGGAGAGTATATCAGAGCCCGGTGCTCACATTAAACTCAGCAGACACTATTGAGTTATAGCACCTCCAGCGTCACGTTATAAACAATGGAAGAAGAAAACTACTCACAGACCCACACACCCGGAGCAAGTTAAGGGGGTCACTTTGTTGCTCGAGACTATTTCAAGAGGGGTTTGATACACCAGCTGTTGCAGGGGTCGAATCTGTCACCGGGACGATCTCTCTCTTTTAAGGCTTTTCTGCCAACCCACGGGTAAAGAAAAAAAAGAGAAAGACGCTGCTTTGGAAATTTCAATGACAAGGAGGACAGGAAAGCTGGAGCAACCAACCAACGATTTCATTTAAGTGGTATTTCATATACCATTGCATGAACTATTCCTCTGACATGCAAAAAAAAAGGCGTCGCAATGGCCGATAACTCAAACCATTGGCAAATAGAACCAGAACGTTCTTCAAGTTTACAATACATCTAGATCCCATCAGAAAATATCAGTTTGTGCGATCAGTTTGTGTCCCATATATTTACTGGTCAGTACGGACAATTTAACTAATCTAATGATGAAGATTATTTTAGGGTACTTTGAGTTCCTCGAATGGCAACTTGAGGTGGGCTCAATCCCAATCTTTAACTGCTAATGCAAATGCAAAGACTTTTACAGCCTGGTACCGAAAAAAATTGTATCTAAAAAAAAAAATTTTAGCTAAATTCTCTGTTCATTTTCACATAACTCCCCCATTTAAATCTTATTAATGCTTAAAGTTAGGCATAATTGAGGGTGTGGTCGCTTTGAGTGACAGGTGGGTGCCGTGTCTCTCAGGTATCTAGCTACTAGCTGTCTACTCTGTCTGCGTTACCCGGAACCGCCTCAGCGCCACCGATGATCCACGTCCTTGCCCATGTATGGATTAGAAGGAAGTTGGTGACAGCCAGAGCTTCCCACCGACTCTTCAGAAACCAAATGGGTGACGACACAGAGTCCACATTTCATACAGTCTATAGTGTACACACTCATGTATTTGTGTCTTACTTGGGATCTCGCGGGCTGTTTGGACGGCTGTTGGTGCGGAGTCTGCTTTCCGTTCCCACTGATGGCCGCTCTGGTCCTGAACCTGGGCTTACACGTCTGATAAAAAGAAAAAGAAGAAAGAAGAAAAAGAGCAAACTATTTTTTTAAAGAACCCTCTTAGATGAATTGGAAGCAAGCAGCATGCTCATAATAGAGACCTTTTCTTCTTTTTTTAAATCAGCTGAATCACATTCTCATTGACTATTGTGTTTCCATTCAGACGGCACTGATTACAGATTTTTGCAAACATACAACTGGTTTGAAATGATCGGGGCGCCCCAGATCTGCCAACAGCTCTAAAGGGCTAGAGGTGTATCTTAAAACTGCTGCTCTTCAACAGATAATCCACGCTCAACATCCGAGCCAAGGGCCCCAGATCAGAAATCTCCTCCAACCGAGGAAACTCATGAGCAGAGTATATCAAATCAAACCTCCTGGTAATCTCAACCCAGCGGTCACTCATTCCTCATGTTTTTATGTTCTCATCTGAGCAGCCTAACCAGTCATTGGTTAGACTTCCCGTGACACAGTCTGTGAGAATCGTCCCTCTTTCAGTTCTAGAAACGTGCCTCAATGGTCTGCTGATGCGGAACGTACCTGGGTTCATCCGGAGAGGGCTCCTGTGCGAGGCCATTGGTCTGGGCGGGGCTGTGGGCGGGGCTGTTCTCCGGACTGACGTCTTCCTTAGCATCGTTTGTTGGTGGCAGCTCCAGGCAGGCCCTGACGCCCTCCCACTGCTGCGCTGCATTACGGATCGCCAGACGCCGCTTCTCCTTGATGGATGCAACACACACACACACACACACACACACACACACACACACACAAACACAGATAATGGAACCACTCCGTTTATCTTAACCTCCTCCCTTGCTTGTCTCTGAGGTATGTTGTTAAAAATTGCTTACTGTCATTACTGGCAGATATCACCCCTCATTAACGTAAGATCTGAAATTGTATATGCATGTGATGGTCCAATTTGTATTCTCTCGTTGCCGCAGCATTTACATCTAACTGCAATGTTGTAGCAATATAAGTGACATCCCCACCCTGCAAGAGAGATTATTTCTGCTCCTCTGCGGTCTTTCAATTGTTCTCTCCTGGCCAAGCTCTAGTTTCGATACGCTCGGTTACGGAATGTGCCACTCCCCGACGCACGGGTGAGTCAGTATCACTCATGGCGCATCCTTCACCCTTACAAACTCTTGGCTGCGGGCATTCAGTAGAACATTTTCTCAACACCAGGGATTAACGGGAGTTAGGTTACTGAGAGACAATGCGTTCCGCACAGAGACCGCCTCTCAGCGAAAGACACCACTGGGCAGACACAGCAGGGGCATCATCCATGCGTACTTTTGCACACACACGAAACGGCAGTTCACTGCAAAACAGATGCCTGTGCAAGACGGAGCATCTTGGACCCATTTAAAAAGGAACTTAGTTTACGGACCCATTCGCAGATACGGTATCACTGTGGACAATGCACTCCTATTGTGTGATACTGATGTTGTGAACACGTTTGAAAAGATGAGTCCATGTCAGCATCCAAAAAAGTGTATTGAACACATACGGTAGAAGACGCATAAGAAGAGCAGGAAAAGTAAACAACAACTTTTGAGCATGACAAGCTTAAAAAAGTACCATTAAGAGGCCAAAGTTATTAATACGGTACACACTTAATCCTGACTTTAACCTGGATGCCAACAATATAACGGCCTGAAGATAACTAATACTGTATTCAAACTACAGTATATAAAGTGTAACATTCATCACATCTCATCAGCAATACAGTATGGAGTAGTTCTGGAAATGCCACAGTATGTATAGCTCCATTCAATACTTTGAACAAGGGCACCATTGGTTTAGAGGACACATAGAGGACACCTGTAAATCTACTCTCTGAGACGCAGGCAGCCGTGTGTATTCTCTACATGTTCCGACTCTAAATCCAGGCAGACGGAGGTAACGGGAAAGAATCGGATCAGCCCGGTACCTTATGAATGGTCTGCTTGTGGCTCTCCCTCTTCTTCTCCTCCTCTTTTCGAGCCTGTACACCAGCCATGCGCCGATCCTCGTCCTGTGAAAGATAGCTTGTGCAATCAGAGTGTCGCTGCTCCATTCAAGAGTTTTTAATTATTCAGGAGAGAAGGGGTGGGGGTGGGGAGGGGTGAGGGGGACCACAAAAGACGGCGCCAGGAAAAGGCTTGTCCTCCACGGCCGGGGGAAAGACTGGACCGCTATGGAGGAGGATGGGAGAGACTCTCCCACCAGCCGGCTGCATCACGGGATTATCTGTCTGATTTTCAGTCTCGAATCAACAGGGACCAGCTGTTTGGCCAAAACTCCCACAATGCAACGCTGCCAGCACAATCTGAGTGCGCCAGCCGAGAGCAGGGGGATATTCAGCTGTCTGTGACGAGCAAGCAGAGACGACGCTTCAGTCGGATCAATGCGAGCCTCACTGGAGGCCTGTGTGTCACTACTTTACACTAAACTGCTATTTTTTTTCAGCAAAATGTCTTTGTTTGTGCAACCTACACATAGTCTATTGTGTTTAGTGTATGACTGTGAAGCCCTCAGTCTACTGCTATATTTCCATTCAATTTAATAATAATAATAATAAAAAATGTTGAACCTCTATTTGTCTATTTTCTATAATGTATTTGCAGGTAAATATAATCAGAGTGGCATTATATGTTTTATCAGTCAATAAAATATAATGACTATAAAACGGAGTTCTGGCTCATATTTACTCGCTGGAAACAGCATTTATTAATTTTTACCCAAAGCTCAAAAGCAGTCTCCTCATTTGCAGTATTAACTATCATTCCATTCATCAATAATAGCCACTTTGCCAGTAGTCAGCCATGGATAATCTGATCTGATCTGACTGGTGATAGCATAGTGCTCTCGGGGCAAGTTTTTTGCAAAACGGTTAGAGGGGAAAATATAGATCTTTAGTGGCTACAACCAAGTCTGCATCCAGCAATATCATGAAAGATGGAAACTGTAGTCCTAGGCCAACTTTGTTGACGTCAAATAATCAAAACTTTGTATCTCCCTGGAAATGAAACACTATCCCTGTTTTTAGGATTTGACAGCTACAGACAGGAGTTTGTTGAAGGAGGTCGAGGGCCCTGGAGATCGTGAAACCTGTCAAGGAGCACATGCACCTTAAAATTCAAGTAAAAACATTAAATTGTTGACGAATTGTGGAGGTTTTTCTTTTTTCAATGCATCAGCAATATGTTCTGAGGGCAAGGTGTGTGGTATTTCCAGATTCCTTTTAATGTGCAAGCTGAGACCTGGGTGCTCCCTGCTAAACAGCATGCTGATATTTCACTGTAGCACTTTGCTGGCATTCTATATAAATACACAATGACTTCATGTTTATGCTCGAGGATAATCGTTGCTTTGTTTAACGGGAAACGTAGCGCGTGTTGTAAACGCTTAGCCTAAAATCATAGTTAGGTCACCGATGCAGGATAGGACACTGCCTATGGAGGGTTCACCGTAAGTTTGTTTTGAACAGTAAAATCATAATAACGTTTATGTCAAGACTCAGCATGCGCAGCGCAGTCAGGAATATTTGCTCTGACAGCGACAGGAAGGGTAAGGCCATTAGCTGAACATGATGAACCGCGAGTTGGGAGGGTCATAACTCTACGTCCTCTTGTCCAATATGTTTGATAATGAAAAAATGAAAAGAAAAAAATGTCAGAAACAATGTGCACACACACACGGGCCTTACTGTGATGCGCTTCATGTCCAGCTGTCTCAGATGAAGCACACAGCGCAGGACGGCCTGCTTGTACCATGTCTCCAGGGCTACAGGATTCCCATCCAGGGTGAGCTCGGAAAGAGAGCGCGACTCTCCGAGGCAAGCTAGCTGATCCGAACTAGACACAAAAGGAGAGAAAAAAAAACCATCTTTGAACGAGAATACACATAATGAATGCTTTGTAGCGATACGGAAGACACGGTGACCTCGCTACGCTTTGGTCATCCCACTTTTCCCCCCAAAACCTACGTTTTGATTCTTTGACTCTCGAACCTTTGATCTGCATTGACAGAATGTGAGCCAAGCTAAAAACAAGACATGAAAAGTCGGTAATTTAGCACGAACGCTGGCAGCTCGACATTACTCAGGGGGGGGGGCAATGAAAAGAGAAACAACCGCCACGCTGTTGATATTGCCCTGTGGCAAACAAAGACGTGAAAAACCCCAGGCGTGCACAGCACAGCGGTGGAGATTTCATCATCTAATTTATGATAATAACCTTGATGAATGATTTGCCTGGAAACACTTACTACATTTCACTGTGCCTGATAACAGGCGGGTTCCTTTGGATCAGAAGAGGGTCGAACAGTGAACCTCTGACGAACTGGCGGTGCTCTGACAAATGCAACGCAAACATTTGGACCTCTCGTCCACACTGGAACATACTGTCGGTCTGAGACTGTTATCAGTCCATTACACGCAGTAACCCATCATTAACTCCCATGCGTGTATGTAATAACTCATAATGAAGACTTGTATATTCTAGCGATAATGAAGTGGCGACTTGAGGGATCCCAAACGGTGCTCGACTCGCGTATTTTGCATAATTGTTGCATTCATAGTCACAGCGGCCAACGCCCCCTTGTGTATCATTAGGGTGATAATGATTGGTTGGAGTAGTGAAAAGTCTGTGTGCACCTGTCCCTATGTTGCAATCAACGGTAAAACAGGAATATCAGAAGGATGTGTGCGCTGAGTGGGGTGTGGTTGAACAACAACGCCTGAGGTGGCTGACTTAAACTATCCCCAAGGGTACAAATAAAGTACATTATCATAATTCAGGCAGGAAAAGTAAAAAAAGAAAAACTATATTGCAAGATCGTAATACGTGAAATAATAGTTGAAAACATTCAAGAGGCTGCAACATCCTCTACATACTGCACCAAGGAGACATCTGTGTTCTACCTAGCAACAGAGCACAGCTGTTTTCCTATCAGTATCACGCTTTACTTACACTCTACCATGTGACAAAAGAGTTCACAAATATTAACTATTATTTATTCGCTGCCTACTCTTCGACATGACTCCCCCCCCCCCCCCTCTAATACCCGGTGTCAGATGCAGAATCACGGCGGAGGAGACG